>NW_021680568.1:147285-176611 GCF_001412515.2 Diachasma alloeum
GGGGGGGGGGGGGGGGTGTTGGTTCGCGCCGACGTATTTTATTTGATCGGTACCCTCTGTTCCACAGTTCAGAGCAGCGAGCATTCCCCTATCTACCACCCGGAGACGCGCCACGTTCCAGGACCTTCCAACCTGCGAAAACTTTCGGAGAGTAAAGGCGCTCCTCTCCGAAAGGATCCGTGGTGTCTGTGTGTGTGTGTGTGTGTATGGATGTGTATGTAATAACATTTACTTATATACCAGCAGAGTGCTGCCTTCGAGTTATTCAGCGAACGGTTACTTCATCAAGCGGTCATCGAAGTAAATCAGTTATAACTCTCTTTATGGGTTATCTTGCAATAGTATTCATTGACATTATTTACTTCAATAAATCATCAATCTTGTGTTAAACCTGTAATACGACTCGTGTTTAATTATTCACTGCTCAATTTCCATAACATAGCGTATCAATGGATCTCCGGACCTTCCCGATATTTCCTTTGGAAATATCCTTAGGAATTGGCCACTATTCTGGCTTGGTCATACTGCATTGTATCCATCCAGTGTTCAGCCAGGGCAGACTGTTCCAGGTGACCGTATTTGGAGCACTGTTGATTTCTCGTGATCTGTGCACTGATCTTCCTCCCGATTTCTCCAAATGTACACTTTTCTGCAAGAGCACGGAATTTCAAATAACCTTGGCGTAATTAGTGGATCAGAAGTGGCATGAAGATACCTCTGTGTATGTGTGGGCTTGCGATAAACCTGATGACCCGACGTCCCAATTGGATTACGTTGGATAAGGACATCCAGGAATGGGAGTCATCCTTTCTGCTCCACTTCCGTGGTGAACTTAATGCTCGTGTGTTGAGAATTCAAGAATTCCAGAAATTGTGCTAGTCCTGCTCTGGCATGTAGCCAGACAACAAAGGTGTCATTCACATATATCTGAAGCTGACTCCAATATTCCATTCACGAAGTGTTCCATGAGTATGTTGGCAATGATAGGTGAAATAAGAGACCTCATAGATGCACCTGACTTTTGCTCATAGAACTCTCTTTTAAATTGGAAGTATGTAGAGGTAAAATCGGGCTCAACAAGAGGAAGGTATTTGGAAGGGATATCCTTGGATTTTTTAATTATCTCAAAGGTTTCAGGGATTGGGCCCTTGGTAAGGAGAGATTCTACATAAAAACTCAGAAAGATAGCCTCCGAATAGTTTCTGAGCGTTATCAGTTTGTTCACGAAATCCAGAGAGTTTTGAATGTAGGAACCATTGTGTCCCGTCAACTTTTGGAGTGGTTTCGTGAAAAATTTTGCTAGTTGGTGAATTGGTCCTTCAATGTTGCTGACGATTGGAGTGAGATGAGCAAAATCTTTATGAATTTTTGGGGGTCCATATTGTAGGGGAGGGGAGGATTCTTTTGAAATAAGGGATTTAATCAGGTCAACTGAAAGGCTAGCTTTTTTTTTAGGAGTTCGGCGGGTTTACACTGAATAGTACGAGTAGGGTCTTTCCTGAGTTTACAGTAAACTCTGGAATGATCCAGCATCGTACTGAGCTTCCCTGAGTAGTCATCTTTATCCATGGCCACCGTTGCATTGCCTTTCTCTACTAGTAGAATAATGATATCATTATTTTTCTTTAGACTACGCAGTTCAAGACGTTTCTCCCTGGTGATAATATCACTAGGGGAAGTAGCCTTGTGGAAGATATTTACCAATTGTCTCCGAATTACATTACTTGTCTTCTGAGGCACATGGTAAATAGCCGTTTCAGTCTGATTGATAATTTCTTCTGTGGGAATTTCCTTGGGGTGAAAGCAAAGTTGTGTCCCTTCACAAGCACTGACACCTGTGCTTCACAGGGAAATAGGTTCTCTTATTTCACTCATCATTGCAAACATATTCATGGAACACTTCGAAAATGGAGTATTGGAGTCCAGCTTCACAAAAACCTGTTGTGTGGTTTAGAAAGGTGGATGACACCTTCGTCATCTGGCCACATGGGAGAACAGGTATAGCACAATTCCTGGAGTTCTTGAACGCTCAACACACGAGCATTACGTTCATCATGGAACTCGAACAGAATGGAGGCCTCCCATTCCTTGATGTCCTCGTCCAACGTAATCCAGATGGGACTGTAGGTCACCAGGCTTATCGCAATCCAACACCTACAGATAGGTATCTTCATGCCACTTCCCACCATCATTCATCCCAGAAAAACTCTGTGATCAGTTTCTTCATGTACAGAGTCCTCACCATCTCCAAGCCTTCCAATATCGACAACGAGGTTCAACATCTTGAAACTACCCTTTGCAAGAATGAGTATAAGATCCAACAAATTCGAAGAATCGAAAATAGGCTACTAAACAAACTATCGTCAAGAGGAGCCTAGCCCTGAGGAAAACCAGGAAAGACCCAAAGTGACGTTCTCTCCTACTTAAGAGGCACGACAGACCGCATAGGTAGGATCCTAGGCAAACATAACATCCAAACGATCTTCCAACCTTCGATGAAGATCGGACAAATGTTGCGTAGTGCAAAGCATTCACGACCCCCCCCCCTAAGTACGCCACAGTTATGTGAAATCCCTTGCTCATGCGGAAGAGTATACATTAGAAAAATCGGGAAGAAGATCAGTATACGGGTCAAGGAACACCAACGGTGCTCCAGATACGCTCACCTGGAATAGTTTGTCCTGGCTAAACACTGGATGGATACTGGACACACTATTCAGTATGGCCAAGCTAGAATGTTGGCCAATTCTCAAGGATATTTCCAAAGGAAATATTGGGAACGTCCGGAGATCCATAAGAACCCTGACAACCTGAACAGGAACAGAGGATATCAGGTGAACGTCATGTGAAAAATCGTCCTCCCGGGTTTTTAATTGTTCAGCTAGTCAGTTAAATACTCTGATTGGCTGACAACCCAGCCTCCGTCCCACACCTAAGGGGGGGAAAGTAAGGACTACCCGTGTACGTCTGAGCTCAGCATGCGGAAGCTAATGATAATCATCCGGAAGCTAATGATAATATTGGGTGTATGACTTAATTGTTACAGATTTTTCAGCAAATTTATTCAACAGAAAAAAATAGAGAACAACGAACTTAATCTTGGAAATACTGTCCATCGTTTTCTATGACCTTACGCCATCTCTCAGGTAACATACGAAGACCGTCGCGAAAGAAACTTGCAGCCTTCGAGGCGATAAACTCATCGACGAATTTACGCACATCGTCGAGCGTTTTCAACTGTTTATCCACTAATGCATGCTGCATTGACCGGAACAAGTGACAGTCGGATGAGGTCAAGTCTGGTGAGTATGCCACGTGCGGGAGAACTTCACATCCCAAGTTCAAGGGGCTCCTCTGATTCGCGCGAGCAAAGTGAGTTCGAGTATTGTCATGCAGCAGTATGACTTGCCTGCTTCCTTGTCCAGTAAATGGCCTTTTCTGATAAAGTTCTTCGCTCAGTTTGTTCAATTGTTGGCTGTAGCGTTCCGCAGTCACCGTCTGACCAGTTTCCAGGAGTTCGAAATAAAGTACATAGTTTTCATCACCCGTACTTTTCATCACCCGTACATACTTTTCATGACCCGTCATAATTTTCTACAAGAAGTCTTTTTTTGTTGCCGGGCAAATAGTGAAAGGCACGTGTTCATACGTTGACCTAGGTTGTGTTCGGTCAACACATTTGGGACCCATCTTCCAAGTTTTTGGATTTTTCCCATTTGGTGCAAATGTGTGGAAATAGCTGCTTGGGTGACTCCTAACTGAGCTGCAAGCTCTTGTTTCGTTTGCATTGAGTCTTCATCCAGTAGAGCTTGTAATTCCACAACTTCAGACTTTCGAGACTGTCCAGGGCACGGCTGGTCACTAAGATCGAAATCACCACTTCTAAAACGTTTGTACCAATAATTATATGTTTCATAAGACACAACGTCGGTACCAAGAACACTATATATTGATTCCCGTGTTTTAGAATCATTTTTATCTTATTGCAATTCGTATAAAATGCGGTGCCGAATGTGCTGTATATTAGTTCCCATCGTAAACTCTGCTATTCTAAGAGGTTATGTAACTCAAGTAGACTTGTCGTTCGGTGTTCTGAAACCTTTTGTCCGATTCTTTCAAAACCACAAAAGACCGCGAAAATATTACTATTTTAAATATAATTTTAAGCTCGAAGAAAAAATCTATACAAATTAAGCCATACACCTAATACTAATTTTACCAGTTGTTGATCGCGAATCTGTTTTTGTAGCTCTATTCATTTTGCCAAGTGAATGTTGGAAAATAATTCGAATCACTAATTTCAAGGTGATGCCCATTTTTTTGCAAAAAATGTTTGTTATCAGTACACCATTGAAAAAATAAATCTGACTAAGACATGAATTCTTTTTCGGTGCTAAAGAAAACGATACAACGGTTTAATGTTAAGATATAGAAACTTTAATTCGCCAGGAAACTCAGTTTTTCCAATATGACATATTGTGGAGAGTACGTCGTTATTCCATTAGCAAATTAGCCTATTATAGCCAAGCTCAGCACTCCCACGGTGACACGTGAGTCCGGCTTCTCAGAAGAAGAGCTGTTTGACTGTTTTAGATAGTGTCAATCATGGCACTGGTCAGTAGGAGTTCCCTGGGATCGTGGGACTGCTCAGCTCTGTAATTTCGGGTTGGGAACGTTCCTTTAGACTCCTGAAGACTCGGAGCACGATCGGGAGTGAAACGGATCGGATCTTCAAGCTCATCAGCCAATTTTAGCCGATCAAGCAGCCCGCGTATACCGACCTTAGTTATACACCAACTTCTACTGTAGTTAATAGTTTCATAGCAAATATAGGAGTAGCTTTCACCAGTTAATCGTGTGTTCATCTCTGGATAATACCTCCCTAATTTTCTCCAACATTCCCACTTGAGCGGATCTCCCGTAAACGCGGCCGTGATAGTCGGACGATAGGGTGTTAACATGGCCCTAGGATCGAGGATCACCAGTGAATGGTTACAAGGATTATTTACAACAGATAAATCGTAAGAAGGGGTAACCTTCGTGGGCAATTTATTCCAAATGTCACATCGGCGCCCAGCAGTATTCGGCACTCATTTTGGGAATAGAGTACATAGAAAAAGAATATAGCGAAATTTATATGATGTTAATTGGGAAGTGCAAAACTATCGGGTAGTTATCATTAGGTATACGCGTGTGTCTATCAATAGTCTATGTCCCGAGAAAACGGGTTTCTCTGAGGGGACATAAACTCTACGGACCCTCTCCAAACAACGAGACGAGCAGCAGAGACGATAGTCGAAATGAAAAAGCGGAAACAACCAGCAGGGCTAGTAGCAAAAGCGAATACGAAGCAACGGATGAGAATACGAGGCAACCGGAGTTTAGGGCCACATTGCAACCAGAGACCAGGTCGAGACGGGAAAATGCGCATCTGGGGGTTGCTGGCCTTCCCGTGTTTTGTGTAAGTACCAAATAAAGTGTGAAAATTCCGCTCATGCATCCAACGATGACTTTGACCTTTCGAGGGAGTTGACGACACCGACGGGACGAAGACACGGACAGGCTAGTACCTCTCGAGAGAAGAGTTTACTCGAGTTAAATTAAATTTAGATTTAGGCAAATTAAGGTTCAATATGAGTTCTGAAGCAAATGATTGACCGGTCATGGGCACGGAGCCGTTGAATACAACCCCAACTGCGTGCACCGCGAGTGCTATAATCTCAACTCCAGTAAACCCTTCTGTTAATATAAGTTCAGGTAATACATAGTAAAGCCCAACCTATAAATTCAAGTTCTCACAAAGTTTCACATTAACAATGCCTGGAATTTTTTCAAGGATCGGAAAATTGAATCTGAAGTTTGATCAAACAAATTGCTTAGGGGTTACTAACAGGTGTGGACAGTCAAATTCACAGATAGGGCCATCGAACCCATACGGCATAATATATGTTTTTCCAAAGCAGAATGTGCCTTCCGGATCCGTTAATTCACCGTCAAAGCGAAATTACGAATTTGAGGAACAAATCTAGGGGTAGGCGGTATAATTTCAAATTTTGAGAGCACAGATACTGGATTCGGAGACCAAAGTTCTGGATTAGGTAATGCGTATTCTGTGCTCAGAAGCCAGAGACGGAGCTTTGGTAGATTTTCATTTTCAAATTTTCATTTGCACAATTTTTGTTCATCTCGGTTCATTTTACAAAAAATATTTGAATAGAAATTTCTGTATTTGTGCTAGATTTTGGACTATTTTCGAAAATGTTATTTGATTCCGGTACCACCAATAAATTCATGTTTCAGTTCAATTTTTTTTTTCAATTTCCCAAAGAAAACTAACGGATGTCAATAAAAAAAAAGTATTCGAACGATTCAAAAAATATTCCACAATTGTATACATACCTTTATGATCACAAAAAACTATCATTTTAATCCCTTTTAATTTCTTTGGATTTCCTGCAGGACAATCTGATATCCTCATCCTTCGATAGTACAAATCTTCAGGGTATCCCAGGAGTGTGGATTTTACCAGTAAGGGTGGATTTTGGGGGTGATCCTGAGTGAAAAAGTCCTTTTGAGATGCCTCGCTATATACACAGACAGAGCCCTGTCACTGACAATTAATAATTTTGCCAGAGAGGCCACACCGTTCTGTATTTAAAGAACAATATTTTACTATATTTCTTTCTTACGAATTTATCAAAAGTTGACACTCTTTCAATTCTCAAATTCAATTAAAATTCGACAACAATGTCTACCACGAATCAAGCTCAGGATACCAACACGTTCACACAACCTCCCACCCAACAACAACAACAGCATCAACAACCAATGCGGAGGACACCCTTCATTAAGAGTAAGTTCAGTAAGGAAGAGTAGACCAAGTCAAAAAAAAAAAGAATTTTTTTTCTCCCGAAGCCTATGGTTCACTACTTTCAGAAAGATGAACAAAAACTGCTGTTAAAATTTCACCCCTTAATGAAAATATTTAGAGGTCGCGCATTGGGATTATCCATTTTCCATAAGATTAACATGGGGAGAACTGAGTTTTTCATTTCTGATTGTTGTAACTCGAGAACGGATGAAGGAAAAATGATGAAAATTTCAGGTCTAATAGAAAATTGAACGCTCTACGAAGAAGTTCTATTGAAATTTTATGACGTATCTACGCGTTCGAAAGTTATTCCAAGTTAAATTTCAAAGTACCTTGATTTTTAGGTTTTACAGTTGTTAACAGCCAAACTATCAGATTTATCACTAAATGTCATAAGACTTTTAGACAGATCATCTCATTTTTTTGTGGAATTATATCATTAACGCGTTGAATATGTATATATAACTGTCAAATTTCATTGTTACATGGTTCAATTTTTTTTTATTTCCCGAAATTTGATGAATGGAAATTATCATAAATTTTTCTATTGATGATTCGATTTTCATTTTGTAGCATTTTATAAGTGTGTCGATAGAGTAGGTGATTATTTATTCTATTTATCGACGGAGCTACGTATATGTGCTCTCCCTGGCTGTGTTGGTAACGCGGGCCAGTTAAAATGGCGGCGTGATGGGCGTATGCGGGGGTGGTAATCTTAATCACCTTTTGTTTCCTAGTTAGTCATGTAGAACAAAGGTCAACGCGTAAACACGTCGTATCGTACACGGGATATTTCGTTTTGAATCATGTTAAACGCAAGGAAAGTGACAAAGATAATTCCTCTGGTCGGACCTGTTAAGGAGAAAATTGAAGAGCGAAAATTGCCAACAGGTCGACAGGCATTACACTTATTTTTTTATGAACATCATGGAAATAATCACACGATCAGGCAAAGTGCAACGAGAACCCTACAAGCAGTCACGAATGAGTGGGACTCAGCTGGAATTCCAGTGAGAACGATGAAAAAATTTGTTGTGAAATTGGAAACACTTTATACGAAGTGGCAAAATTTGAGAAAAAATGCTGGTCGCAAGAGATCTACTTGACAATGAAATGAAGAAATTTTCCAGCAGAATTTATATCTGTTGTTTGATATTTCACACAAGGATGTAATGAATGCCTTGATTGAGAATCAGAAAGTATTTTTCGTTTCTCAACGTGTTGGAAAACGCCGGAGTTTCCACTCAATCAATTCACCAACACCATCAAGACTTCCAACATCAGATTACCAGGGGACCTCAACCACCTGCAATGCAAATTCTGTCAACGACTCATCAAATGAGTCAACGAATGGAGAGAAGACTGCTGCCACCGAGTCACCAGTGAATTCGTGTGAAGCGGATGATCAAGAAGATGCAGAAACTGTTAGTGAGTTTTTCATTCATAATTTTCACTGCCAAAATGAATTATTATTTCATATTTGCCCCGACGTTTTCATAATGATTTTAATCTTGGTTATTAGGTGTGAGCTAGTCTATAGAAAGAGGTCTGTCAATTTCTACCACATGTACGAGTAAGTCATACTCTCCAGCTGAATTTAAAAGAGTCCACTCCAGTTATTCAGATGAACTTGGTCAGCCTCCACCTACAAAACAGAAAGAAATCGTCGACGATGAAGTAGCATCTGTTTGTGATAGAATAGGCATTAGTAATTCTGCAGCAATGCTCTTTTCGAGTACGATCATCCACAGTATAGGGCTAAATTTAAACGATTACAATCTCAGTTGTGCCACATTTAGACGAAGGCGAATGGCATCTCGCAAAAAGGTGGCCGAACAGCTGAAGAGCACTCTTCAAACAGCGAATGTCTTGAATTTGCACTGGAATGGTAAATTGTTGCCCACAGTTGGTGGAGGTGAAAAAATTGAGCGATTACCAATCGTAGTGACTGGTCTTGCTACAGAGCAGATGTTGGGAGCCCGTAAATTGCTTTCTGGAAAAGAAGAAGACTGTGCGCAAGCGATCATCGGAACTTTGAATGCTTGGAATATTGTTGATCGAGTGAAAGCTCTCTGTTCTGATACTACCAGTTCAAATACAGGTAAAGAAATCCTCCATTAGTTCAGGACATTCATTGAAAAAAAATTTTCACACTTGAGACTTTTCGACAGAGAGAATTTCCTTTTTATTCTTTAAAACTGTTCTGCTTTTGTACAAACGTTAGTGAGAAATATTGTTTATTTCCTGTTATGCCCCGAAAAGTGGAGCATAATTTCCCAATCATTCTGAAATATGGGCAAACGCAAGTAGCATATATTTCAGAATCAAAACAGAATTAAGTAATTATAAATTCATTGAGAATATACGTGCATTCTAAGACGTGCATATTCGAAATAAAAGGTAAGCCAGTGGGATATGCATCAGCAACTGGGCTCATTCGCATGGTGTTATGATAAAACCATGCGAATATGAGGCAATGGCCAAGACGTCATGGGCTCTCGATGAAATAAATACTCGAGAGACCATTGTCTCGGGGCCAGTAACTCGACTACGGTTGTTATCACCGTTCACCTGATACTTTCAGGATCAGAGTGAACTCTTCGACTGTAACTTCTCCGAGTTTAGATAAATATAATAAACGAATCTTATTTAGTATTTGACGCGAGTGCTATCATTCCAAAATACCGAACCCTACCCGCCCAGGATGACAACATTTTTGTGGCAGCGGATTATATTCGGAAAGAAGATGGAGGCCTGATCAACCACTGTCTTATAGCAAAGAAGAAATAATATTCGACAATCTATCTACCCGAGGGTGGACTGGCTGCTTCAACGCTTTCTTTGAGGAATTTCATCGGGGGAGCAAGAAGAATACCATTATCGGTAAACCAGCAAAAGATAAGTCTATTCATTGTTACTTTCGTTGTGCCGTTGGGGATAGCAAGAGTGTTTCATTTTTGGGAACCAGTTGTAGCTAAAACATTTATTGACAGTCGCGATGTCAACTTCAAGGAGAATAGATGGGGGTCAGCAGGAAGATTCCGAATTTAACTCTCATTCTTTGTCAGCTCCTGGCACAAAAAAAGCCTTGTTTGAGACCAGGGGATGCAGGGGTAGCATTGATAATCTCAACCTGCATCGTGAATTTGTTCAGTCTGAACATTTTAGTATGCTCGCTGAGAATCATCAGGTCAATGTTGAAGCTGAGGTTCACTCGAGAGATAATGACGTACTGCCAGACGGAATCGCGGAGATTAGACAGGGAACCCAGAATGCGCCTGGCCCTGTCAACTCTTCGGTGAGTCAACGTCGTCCTGTGCATGTTATTACACAGGAAGGTGTGGTTAACATTGAAAATTATCCAGAAAAGGAAGCGGAAGACCGTAATGAACAGTATTCTACGCCTTCCAATGTTTTTTTCTAACGAAGGAGGGTTCAGGGCTAGTTCCACACTTGATGGGGGAAATGTTCCCCAGCAGGCGGATTAATTGAATCCTGCCTACGATCGCCTTTTAGGGAGAGTTCGCACTCTCTAGGAGGTAAAACTCAGGCTCCAGAGGGAAATGGATATCCGGGAGCAAAGGGTCGCCGAAGAGAGACAACGCCGACTAGAGGCTGAAAAACAGAGGAACGAGTACAGGGTACTCGTGGAGGATGCTTGTGAGCAGCAAATGAATCAGCGAAACAGGAGCTCGCATTCAGATGTTTTAGATTTGAAGGTCGTACTCTATTTAAGAAAGGTCTTCACCGGGGATGGTCCAGATAAATTAGATTGTTTCCTAGACTCCATCGCCAGCACTAGGAGATTAATTCGTCCAGGTTTGCAAAATCAACTTTTGGATGGAATTTTGGGAAGTAAATTAGAAGGTGCCGCGCATAAACAATTGAAACATCGCATGGTCAAAACATTCGAGCAGCTAAAAAGTGAGTTGAAATCACTTTTTGGGAAGACATGGAATGTTGTTGATCTGCAAGCTGAGTTCAGCAAGTTGTAACAATGCGAAAATGAGGATGTTGGAAAATTTGTTCAACGCACAGAGGAGATTACAATGGATTATCTAAATGGTCTATTGGGTCTCCACCGAGAGCTCTCACAGAGAGAGAAGGAAGCAGCTACAAAGGTCCTAGAGACTATGGCAAAATTGGTGTTCGAACAAGGATTACGGGGTCAGCTGCAAATTCTGCAAATTATTCAAATCGTTTCAAAACACTCCATGATTCTTGCATTGGGGCTGTGGATCTTGAGACAACGATTTCTGGCAATACCAGGGGCAAGACTGGGGAAAATTTTTGACAAAATCGGAATTCCACTGGAGGCGGCAAAAATTCCATGGGTCGTCATTCCACTAGAGGCTGTTTTTCTTCAAATGGGTCATCTTGCGAAAAATTGTGGAAATTCACAAGTAGGGCAACGGAAATCACTATCAGTGGCAACGGAGCGTTGGAGTATTGAGGCATTCGGCTCTGTTTGCCAATACTGCAAATATGCGAGACATGATTTTCCTGACTTTCACAAACGGAAAAGGAAACTGGGACTACCGGAGGCGTCGAAAGTGAATTTCGGGGCAATGAAACAATTTAATTCGAGCTCCAATCAATCTATGACTGGAGGGAAACAAAATGCGTCGAGCAATAATGCAGCTAAGGATAGGAACAATGCGAAAGAGAGAAATAAAACTGTTCCTCTGCCGGTCGGAGCTTATCAAGTTATGATGGTGCACACCACTGAGATAACCGGAGAAAGTGTCACCGATAAGCGGCGAGTGATCGCTTTAGTGCGGCCTTCAGAAATGAAGACGCAATTTCTACTCTCTGCAAATGAATTAAAACAGCCGACGTTGTTTTTAACTGATTCAGGGGCAAAGACGTCTTCAATTAAAGTCAATAAATTGGGGAGGAAAGCACGAATAACACCAGGGCAACGGCTTTTGAGAGTAATTTCCAATCAGGACGTTGCGATACTGGGAGAAGTAATTCTTTATTTGCGAGTAGGTAAAGAAATTTTGGGATATAAATTCCAAATTGTTCAAGAAAATTTTCCATGTGTTGGAGGAATTCTGGGAGAAGATTTCCTATCGTCTCCAAGTTTAAAAGTGGAGACAATTCATGGGAAATCATTATTATTATTATTATTATTATTTATTTCCTGTCTCACAGGGGAGCACTCCCTATGACAGGAGAGGTTCCATGGCATACAAAAAATTCATACATAAGATTGAGGAAAAAAAAATAAAAAGCAATAATAAACGCAAAACAAAATGAATAAATGACTGCTGCAATAAGGGTAGCACCTCATAAAGAATAATTAATCACGTAAAGGCATAGATTACAAATCAGGTACAATCTTCATCTCCATCGTGAGTAACACTAACATTGTAAACAGGATCAGTGGAAGACAAAAATTTAGTTATTAATTGATCAGGCTTAACATACGCACACTGTGAAGTCTCCATGACAGACTCTCTTAAGCTAAATTCATTGGATAGAAAATAGGATAAAGCTCTGGATGCAGACTTATCGGGTGACTCTAGGAAATGCAAAAAGTTACTAACAGACAGACCTTTAAGAAATGGGAAAATGAATTTACGTCGAAGGGCATCGTAGAAGGGGCAGAAAACCAGTACATGAAGGATAGATTCTCTCACGCACTCATTACGGCATTTGCAGATTTCAAAAGGGTACAATTTATAAATATTGCCGTTAATAACAAATTTGTAGTTGTAGGGACTAGCCAATCTTAACTGTGTCTTAACCCTAAGAATATGCATAGAACACCTACGCGTGAGATATGGGTCGTTGAACGAGGATATGCCTCTATCACAGGGAATCTTATGAGTCAACATCGCCCATTCCGCAAAGTCTCTTTCCATCAACACATTTTTATAATTCTCCAACATTTTCTCTTTACTATTGATCCATTTATTGACATAAAAATTCCCCCAGAGTTCGCCATGATCAACAAGAGTTGAAAATTCCTCAATTCTGAGAGCCCAGTTGAATTTACGGAACTTACATGGGTCCTTGAAGAGATTTGGATTGAGCGCATATTCCATCAATTGCTTGAAACAAATTTTAGGTAATCTTTCGTCTGACATTTCAAAATTTTAATTATGTAATTAATAGTGATCTTCATCACAGCATGCTCAACTCTAACCAAGCTCAACTCAACCCTAAGAGCACAGTTGGAGGTACATCTAGGGAGAAACAATAGCCTCTTGAAGAAGGCAGTCTGAACAGATTCAATAACATCAAAATAATCTAAGGCCCAAACAGGACAGGCATACAACAGAGTGGGCTTGGAGATAGACTCGAATAGCTTGACGATACATTGCCACGAATCACATCTGAAGCTGGCTAGAAGCCCAATAACCGAGCTATTGGCTTGTTTCGCCTTTCTCACTGCCTCACGCGCAGCAAGGGAACCCACCGAAGAGCTGCTAAAGAGCACCCCAAGATACATGTAGGAAGAGACTATCTCCAGGGTTTTATCACCGTATCTAAACTCCAGAAAAGGGCTCAACGCTCCACTCTCTCTGAAGACCATGAACTTGGTTTTATCTGAGTTTACTGTGAGACCATTGTTCTGACAATAGCTATATAAAGCGGTAAGAATTTTCTGTAGCATATGCTCATTATCAGTCAAGATGACTAAGTCGTCCGCATAAAGGAGAAGAAGAACATCATCACGCCCGTTAATATTTACCCCTCTAAAACCAAGGTTTCTTAAATACTTTTCCAAATCTGAAATGTAGAGAATAAAGAGTAATGGACTCAAAGATTAACCCTGGAAAACGCCCTCAGACACTGGAATATCTCCGGAAAGTTGACCTCCCGATTTAACACGAATTGCTGCACAGTCATATAATGACTTCAAAATTTTCACAATTTTAGGGGAGAGGCCGAGAAGGAGCAGCTTAGACCAAAGGCCTCTATGAGGAACTGAATCGAAAGCCCTCTTAAAGTCAACAAAAACACTAAACACCTTTCTCGAGCCCAACCTCAGCTGCATATAAACTGCACTACTTCAGACAAATACCTGGTCCAAACAGCTCCTTCCCGGTCTGAAACCCGCCTGACTCTCATCCAGTAACTTCTCTCTATCAACCCACTTTTGAATCCTATCTTTAATAATCTGTGTAAATAATTTGGTGAGACAATTGCAAAGAGCGATACCTCTGTAGTTGAGTGGATCCAGTTTATCTCCCTTCTTATGGAGCATTGACAAGGCCGCGGCGTCCCATGAGTCAGGAACTCTTTCAGCCTCAAGTATCTTATTAAAAAGCGTCTCAACATAAAGAAGTCAATTGCTAGGCAAAAATTTAAAAAATTCGTTTGAGATCTCATCCGGCCCTGCCGCTTTGCCATTTTTCAATTTGGAAATATTAACGAGAAGTTCTTTATCATTAATGTTGGAATCGAGCAGTGGGTCAGTAGAAGAGATAAAGGATAATTCAAAAAACAATTTCGGAGGAGTAATTCGCTGATAAAAAGCATACCATTCATCAAGAGAAATTAAGGCTGGTGAAATCGAAAAGGGTCTGAGTTTTTTGACCGTCAGCCAGAAGTCTTTCGAGTGATTGATTTTATCCAGGCTGTCTCTAATTTTTTCCACATAAAGGTTCTTTTTCAATTTAAGTAAATTTACATAACGTTTTTTCGAGTCCAAAAAGATCACACCAAAATCACCATTGAAACCAGATTGCTTAAACATCAACGAATTCTTATCAACTTCTTTCTTACTTTCCTTACAATCACTGTCAAACCATGATTTATTACATGAGTAAGAGGGAGAGGATGAGTATCCTCCCACTCTCCTCAACATATTCACACTTTTGGCAGACTCCAAGATCGCCTGTTTCAAATTATCCGACTGCTGCTCAATACAAGAAGCCTTAAAATGAAATTTAATTCTATTCGAAAATAATATTGACTCAATGTAGCTCTGCCTCTTCTCAATATCCCAGGTAACCCTGTGAACTACTGGCGAATCTTTCTCAGCCTCTGAGGCTATTTCTAAGAGATTTTCAAACAAAAGACTAATAGGAAAATGATCCGATTTAGTAGTAATTAAACAAACTTTGAAGTCGCCAATTAAAGGCAAACAACACGGATTGACCCAAACAAAATCGACCGTACTTCTACCAGTAGTTGCCAGGAAAGTTATGTTCCCTGGGGTGTCACTTGAGGAACGACCATTCAGACAGAAAAAACAAGTGCCAGTTCGATATCCACTATAGGAATTAAATAAATAGTGCCAAAAATAAATATTACACCACTAATGATAGTCTTGATGAATATCCAATTCTCGCAACGATGTAGAAGTACTGGTTCACCATACTTTTTTTTCACGAGCATCAGGATACCTCCACTGTCTCTACCACGTGCATGAACTCGAATGGCTGGGGACCAGACAGGATAGAAATCTATGAACCCAGTAGGCAACTGCTTCCACTCGTATCGAAGAAACGTCTCAGTGAGACCAATCACGTCAAACTCCCCAGGCGAAGGAAGCTCGTATAGATTCGTTTTGATATTCTTAACATTTCAAAAGACCACACTCACATTACCCGATCCCCGAAAGGATTGAAGGTTGGCGAGCGAGGTGGCCCTCCTTCTGCGTTTTTTTCTGGCAGAAAATGTGGGAATGAACCTCTGGCAGCACTTAATTTGGCAGGCCCATTAGCTGGAACAAACCTGTTAGATCTCTCGTCCCAGAACCAATCCAGCCCTTGAATGTCGATTTTGTTGCGGCCGACTTTAACCGTAAGCCCCTTCTGTCTCTCGGATCTCGCCAAAGCTCTCAGTTTGGCCTCCACTGCCTTTTCAATCTGGGTAGAATCATCATCAATAAAGATTTGTTGAGAACCAAGAACAGCTCTTTTGTTTTTAAAAATCTCCAATTTGTCAGAAAAGTTGGCGAGTTTGACCAGAATTGATTTCCTGTCTTTGCCCAGTACCATCACCTCCTCAGAAGGCTGGTTGTTGAGATGAAAATGAGAGCAAAGAAACGTGTCCACATCATTTTGAGTGGGAGCAGAGTGAGTTGACCAACCACGGATAATAATGTTCTTTTTCTTCAACAGCCTTTTCTGTACTTCAACGTTCCACTTCAAATCCTCAATTTTTTTAATCACTGAAGCATCAACCTGAGAACCACGTGGAGAGCTAGCCCCCGCTTCCAACTGCTCCAAACCCTCCTCTAACGCTTTGAACTTGGCTGTCAACTCTTCAGGAATTTTAAAATTTTGTAGGTCCGATTTACACCTCTTCACTTCAGCTTCCAGGGCCTCAATTTCCCTCGCTGTATTTGTCTCAGACACCAACACATCACTTTTCAACTTTTCCATATTGTCATCAATGTTTTTAATTTCCAATTTCATTTCTGAGTTATTTTTTGCAATGTCAGCTTTGAGTGAAGTATCCCTGAGTTGATTATTTATCTCCATCAGCTTAAGGACAGCCAAAACGTCCAGTATTGACTTAAGCTGGCCATCAGAGTCATCAGGGCTAACAGCTGACTGTTGTGAAGGCAAGGACTGGGTGAGTAAACCAGCTCCAGACGTGAAGTCAAAGCTATTTCCCAAGGAAGCCAGGGACAAGGCCTCAGGTAACTGTGCATTCATAATAGAGAGAGAAGGGAGCACACGAGGGATGTATGAGCTCTTTTTCACGGAAGGTCCGAATAAAACGTTGTCAAAATTCAATTCAGTTTGAATTAGTTTACGTTTGGATGCACGCCCAGATGGGGTAAGTTCATTGGCTGCAGACTTCCTCGGTCTTCCCCTTCTCGTCGCAGATACTTGTTTACTAGCACTGCACAGCTGTGGTGTGTTTACAGTCTCTTGGGCCTCAGCTGTAAAGTCCGTGATCTCAATTATCGGCACCGCACACGAAGAAACCAGGGCATTAACAGGAGGTTCAATTGGAGAAACACAGAGGGCACTGGGGGTAACAGCAGGATCGTCAGGGCTCAACATAACATGCCCCCCAAACTGATCATACATCAGTATAACCTCACACCATAGCGTATACTATAAACGCCCGAACCAATGATATGCGGAATGCAGCCAGCAAAATTGATTGTTCAAAGCGAAACAAGGAATCTTATGTAGCAAAAACAAGTAACAAAAGCAGCAAGACTCAACTGATAAACAAATAATTGACAAAAAATATACAGAGCGAAATTTTTAAGCAACTTGCACTAGGACGCCACCTAGCGGACCCCCATGGGAAATCATTAAAAATAAATAATCATCGTTTCGATTTGTTCGAGAATACGGAGCCTACTAGGTTGAAGGGTAGAACGGATACTCTAGTTCGGGTACCATCGTGCAGCAAAAGGAGACGGATTGTCTCTAAGATGCAGCTGAGAAAAGGCGTTTTCATAGGGGAATGCCTGACGAAAGTTGTGGATGGTTTCGTAAACGTATGTATAATCAACACCAACGAAGCGGACGAGTTTATTGACTAGGGAAAACTTTCCTCTTGACGACGGATGCTTCAAACAAAGCGATAGGCGCTATACTATCGCCAGGAGAGATAGGTAAAGATTTGCCTATTGTTTACGCCAGCCGAACCTTGAATAAGGCTGAGCAGAACTATAGCACAATAAAAAAGGAACTATTGGCTGTGGTTTGGGGTGTGAAACATTTCCGCCCTTACCTTTATGGGAGAAAATTCATTGTCGTAACGGACTATAGGCCTTTGAAGTGGATATTTAACGTCAAGGACCCAGGGTCACAACTCATTCATTGGCGTATACTCCTGGAGGTGTATGATTACGAGTTCGTTCATAAGGCCGGGCAGTTGAATACCAACGCCGATGCGCTCAGTCGTATCAACGTGATAACCCGAACCCAGGCGAAACCAGAGTCGACTGACATAGTGGGGCACTCGGTCAACAATGCTGAAGTTATCACACCAGTTGATAATGAAAAAACGGGTATTCTGCAAGAATACTATGACACACCGATTGCGGGACATCCCGGGGCAAAACGGATGTACGCAAAGTTGTGGCAAAAATATCAATGGAAAGGGATGAAAGCTGATGTCGAAAAATTCGTGGCGATCTGTGAGGAATGCCAGCTCAATAAGCTAGGAAAAGCAACGAAGGTGCCAATGGTCATCGGGGAAAGTCCAGAAGAGGCGCAGTGTGCCATGGACATTGTTGGTCCATTACCGATTATGGATGTGAGGAATAAATATATTCTCACATTCCAGGACACCCTGACAAAATCCAGCAGAGTAATTCCAATTCCGGATCAAGAAGCCAATACGATTGATCGCGCATTCGCTGAAAAAATCGTATGCGAATATGGAACGCCACGAAAATTACTTACGGATCAGGAGCCAAATTTTGTTGGAGAAATTTTTAAGAGCGTCTGTAAATTATTAAAAATAAAAAAATACACACCACGGCGTATCATCCACAGACAAACGGAATTGTCGAGAGATCTCATCGCACTCTCGCTGAGTACCTGAGGAGCTTCATCGTAGAGGATCAGACAGATTGGGATACATGGCAGCCGTTTGCACACAATGGTTGCATACAATACGACTCCTCATTCGGCGACTAAAATGACGCCATTTGAGCTGATGTTTAGTAGACATGCTGAATTACCGACAGCCGTCAAACAGCCCCCACGTCTGAGATATTGCTACGACGATTTTGCACAGGAACTTCGAGAGAGATTGCGAGCGGCACATCAAGAGGCAAAGGAGAAACTTGACGCAGGAAAAGAAAAGCCAGAAATCCAATATGACAAAAATTCTGAGGAGATGGAATTCAATGTTGGCGACAAAGTGCTGCTGAAAAATGAAGTTCTGCGATGAGGACGATCGAAGAAATTATCACAACTCTGGTTCGGCCCGTACTAGATAATCGAGAGGAATTCTGACGTAAATTATACGATCAGATATGGCAACATAAAAAGAACTCAGAAGGTCCATGTCAATAAATTTCTTACGGAAATTGGGACATATTTATTTGGGGGAGAAATCAAAATTTACATTTGGTTTTTAAAATTATAATGAACTTATTGTTTGAATTCTTCGCCCAGAGTCTATCCATACGTGAGGTCGGGTTAACGGAGGTGCCAATCCCAGCCAGGCTAGAAACGTGTTGGATTCGAGAACACATAATCTTTGCACTGGGGACAAACGGTCTCGGAACGTTGTAGCCACTGTGGTACGTGACAAGGCTATGTGGCGGGAGTCTCGCCGAAAAGAAGACGAAGGTTGAAATGTCCTCAACGTCGTCTCCAAGTACTGGCAGGTCCCACAGGGCGTTTCTGTCCACCCGACGGCGGGCCCTCATTCGAGCAACAAAGTTTCGGTATCCATGATGAACGTATCCTTGACGATACGAGAAAGAGGAAACCTGCAACAGACAGGGGTAAAACTATTAGACCACTGGGAGACAGAAAAATCTGGAGAGGAAAGGGGAAGAATGAAATTACTCACCATGAATTCAAACATGAACGCGTCGACGGCGTTGCGCAGGTATGGGTGTCCACCAGATTTCACAGCTCTGGCACGTCGAGCTCTGACAAGTCGAGCACTGAGGCGTCGAGAATTGTTTCGACCTCTCCAAGTCCAGGGGTTAGATTGGGCTCTTCGGGGCGATGTTGCAGCCCTGGACGTCGAGGCACCAGCAGCACTAGCACAGACACCAGGGGCAGTATTCCTAGAAGTGGAGGCACCACGAGGGCAATCACAAGAGAAATGTCCTCCGTTGGCACCGCAATGGAGACAAGCTAATGGGCAGTCGCGGGCAAGATGTACCAACTTGATGCACTTAGAGCACCTTCTTAAATCCATTTTTGCAGTTTTCTTGTTGACTTGTTCGATTAAAGTCGCGGGGGGAACTCTGAAAACGTTGGGGCGCACCACGTTTTTGTATTCGAGGGGGCAGCGTCAACAAAGATGGCCGCCTACGAGCCGACAACAGAATCCACGTCGCCTAGTGTCGACGTTTTCATCAAGTTCAAGAGTCTTTGATTTTTCAAAACTCTTGAAATCAGCATTTTTGTTTCCTGCGTTGCTCATGCTAGGAGACATGATGGCTCAAGTGCGGGGGAAGGAGGTGCATGCGATCGAAAGATTCGTTCACACGCCTGGAATTTATTTTGAGCCAATTGGTAAAATGTATCTCAGTACCCAGGTTTGGTCCATACCTGCGAGTACAGATGTCTCACCATGGCTAGCGAGTACTGACAGACTTCAAGAACATCTGATTCTCACAAAAGAGCTTTGTGCAAGAGCAGGTCCATGGGTAACTAATTTCCGACTTATCGTGGGCCAGTGGATCAATGATTTCGCGGAAACAACAGACGTCATCACTGGATTATTGGGCTTAAACGACGCAAACAAAAAACGTCGAGGTCTTATAGATGGTTTAGGAACTGTTGCCGAGTCACTTTTCGTGACTATGGATGCTCAGGACGCCCACGAAATATTTGAAAGGCTTACACACCTAGAAAATGGAGTCAAGGGGACTTTGGATAGTTCTAGGAAGCAACTGGAGATTGTCAACTCAACACTCTTCCAGTTGGGACACATGGAAGAAATCATCAAGGAAAATGAAAACATTTTGCTAAAATCAATGCAGCAAATAAAAGAGGAAAATTCGCAGCTAGCTCACAAACAAAATATAGATGAGCACCTATTAGTCCTAAAAGCCATCTATAGGGGAGTAAGAGAAGACGCTGATATTGGATACCGGAGTTTTCACGGAGACTAACCTAGTCGCTCTTCTTTGCACGGCAAAATTACCGAAGGGATTGAGTTTTCCCTTCGAGATAAGAGTGGGTGGACTGCATAAATTACAAGAAGTTTCAACCACGAGTATTTTTGCATTCGGTACGAGAATTCTCACTTTGACGGAAGTACCACTGGTGGACTTCCAAGCGTTCGACGTTATGCTGACACATGGGATTTCTGTGCGGTCATCGAATGAGTATCACTCATACGCAGAGGCAACGAGTGAGCTCCTGGTAGTGCACGGTCTGACACAGCAGTAAGTGCCAATGACCTCAGAACAGTTGGAAAACTGTCAGAGAATTCAAGGGCAATATTTATGCACCGAATCTTTACCGGTACAAATGACACGGGACTGCCCTTGTCCTTTCAACTTTACGGGAAGCCCTTGTGAAGTTCAAATGTATTTGAAACCAGGGAAAATGCCAAGTATATACACGATTAAGCATTTACAGAAAAATGCGGAGAAACAATGGTTCTACGTAGCTTCAGAGGCCGAGGGTATCACGATAACATGTGGAGATAAAGAAACTAGAGACGTTCTTCAAGACTCAGGCATTCTTCAGGTGCCAAACTTCTGTAGAGTGATCACTGCCGACTTCAGCATTAAAGGCCGGAAGTCATTCGGAATCGAATTAAATTCCCATATCCAACCAAAACTAAACCTGACGTTGGATGACGACATCGCAGTGCGACTAGATCAAATAAAACAAAACTTGAGCGATGTCCAATTAACCAACGTAGTTGGTAACATAAAGGAACTGGAGGGCCTAGAGATACAACTGACGACGATGAAGGAAGACTTGACCGAACAAAAAAACGAATTTAACGCGAGCTCAGGGATTCGTAGTTATCGCGAATTTCTAACGCATCCGTCATCAATTTTTACCACGATAGTCGTGGTCACATTCATCATTGCGGGATTCCTGATTTGTTGGTGGTACAAAAGAGCTAGACGATCTTGGTTGACGCCCAGGAGAGAATCAGCGCTTGAAGCAACAGTTATAGAAGGCTGATTAGATTAAGGAAAATTGTAAAAAAAATAATGTATTCAAATGAATGTAATCAGAGAAGAAAATTATCGAACTGATAATTTTCTTCCCCCCAACGGGGAGGGATTGTATGCCCCGAAAAGTGGAGCATAATTTCCCAATCATTCTGAAATATGGGCAAACACAAGTAGTACATATTTCAGAATCAAAACATAGAATTAAGTAATTATAAATTCATTGAGAACATACGTACATTCTAAGATGCGTATATTCGAAATAAAAAATAAGCCAGTGGAATATGCATCAGCAACTGGGCTCATTCGCATGGTGTTATCATAATGTTTGAGCTCGGATCTGGTTTGGGAAATATTTTTGAGCGATGGCCAAAAAAACGATGGATTTCTACGGGAGCGCGAGAAGGTCCAGAAAACACAACACGTGGACGTTGGTCACAACAGTCAATTTAATTATAAAAGTCAAATATTTACACGTGCTAGCTTTAACTATAGTTAACGAGATGGTCAAACAAATGCGCGGGTCACAAAATGATTAAAGAACCGCAGTTCACAGAATTTAAATAGCGCAGGGCAATTAGTTCTAAGAACATGAGCAAAATAGCGACTTCGCGGAAAAGTGATACATACTGTACGATGGCCGATATGCTAATGAGGCCGATTGAAAGACCGCAAGATGGCAGGTGTCGATCATTGTGGGTCCAAACGTGCCCCAATTTAAATGGGGGCGTTCGCTGGACACCTGTCCATCAAGTGGCGCCTCAGATGTCAGAGGTGAGAGGCCACTGGTCAGTTCAGTCGGTTACGCAGGTCAGTCCGGAGAAGCCATGCAAGCATGCGAGAGGAGCGAGTGTGCGTGAGTGTGCGTGTGTGCGGAAAACAATTCGGTGGAAAACCGAACACATAACAACATGCAGATATGAGGCAATCGCCAAGACGTCATGGGCTCTCGATGAAATGAATACTCGAGAATCCATTGTCTCGGGGCCAGTAACTCGACTACGGTTATTATCACCGTTCACCTGATACCTTTAGGATCAAAGTGAACTCTTTGACTGTAACTTCTCCTAGTTCAGATAAATAGAATAAACGAATCTTATTTAGTATTTGACGCGAGTGCTATCATTCCAAAATACCGAACCCTACCCGCTCGGGACTACAACATTCCGGTGGAAAATTCCTCCATCGCTCATTGCTTCATTTTCTTATAGTTATAATGTTATTATATTGTTCTCATTCACTCTAGACCGTTTTAATGGGACGGGGGCATTATTGGAACAACTTCTGGACAGGCCGGTTCTTCACCTTGCATGTCGTCATCATATAGCTGAATTACTATTCAGGTGGGTGGTAGAAGCCTACTAGAAGGGAACCAGTGCTCCTCATGTACCTACCTTCAAACGGTTCTAATATGACTGGGATAAAATTGATAAAAATCAATGGAAGACGGGAATGGATGATGAATTGAGAAAGATGATATTCTGAATTTCATTGCAAATGAGTTCAAGGTAAGAAATTTCCACTAGTATTGTACTTTACTTATCTCTCACAATCCCTTTTACTACATTATTACCGTGATTTTAATTTGTCCTTTCTTAGATTTCTCAACCCAGGAATGATTACCGGGAATTCCTGCAGCTTGTATCTTCTTAGGTGGTATACTTCCTGGTGGTGTTAGGTTTAAGAAACCCGGAGCGAATCATCACGCCCGATGGCTCGCGAAAACTATATACTCCTTGAAGCTTTCCATGCTCAAAGAGCAGTTCTTCACGAATTCTCGTCATTCTAAAGATGTTACTGCTCTTCGCCACATTTGTATCTTAATCGTTAAATTTTATGTAAAAGTGTGGTTCATGGCACCAAGAGCCATCAAAGCTCCTCAGCAAGATCTTTCTTTACTGCAGGATTTGCTTAAATTCAAAAAGACCAATGCTGTTGTGGCGGTGGCAGCATTCAACAAAATGAGACGCCATCTGTGGTATCTAACAGAACAGCTGGCACCTCTAGTGTTTTTTGATGTCAGTTCCATTGGAAGTCAAAGAGAAAATGGTATTGGCAATCAGGGAACGAGAGGGCACAATTGAGGATGTAAAACGTGCTGAAATAAGTGAAGAACTGTGTCAGTCACTCCCTGAAATCGATCTGAGCCATTTCGTTAGTAAAAAATCTGGCTGATTCACCTACCACCGGAAATTCTACAGTATCTCGTCACACTCGACCTGCCGCTGGATAAACTCGCAGAGCAGGCCGAGAAGATTTTTGATGTCCTGGAGCCTCATCACAGCAAGAGTGTCCCCGCTATCGCCTCAACGTTGTCTGTTGACACCAAGATTGAGCTGCTGATAAGACAGGTGGCAGCACTGCAGGCTAGCATCTCTCGCATAAACAGCCCGATATCTTGCTCTCGAACGCCAAGCAGGAACTCCCGACCTCGCAGCAGATCACGCATAGGATCATCAGATCAACCCAGACATGTTGGTATCACACCAAGTACCAAAAGCAAGCCCGCAACTACACTCCAGGATGCAAGTTCTGGGGAAATGGGTTCGGGAGTCACTAGAGGCGGAGAGTGATTTCCTATCAGCATGCCGTCACCTCTTCATAACAGACAGGTCTACCAAGGTCTAGTACCTAGTGGATACAGGCTCAGACATCTCTGTCTACCCGCGAAGGCGGCAACGAAACCAGAATAAACCCACCGGTTATCAGCTCTTCGTGGTGTTTGAAATCGGTCGATATTCCCGGCTCACTAGGCCCAGTTCAGCTTGGGGTAATATTGGCTGGGTGGCAGCATCTGACGGGATGACTCACCGTTGCCGACCGACCCCACACATCTGCGCACTTCACACCTCATGCTCACTATTTTTTCGGGAGTCCTAGCGTACACCACGTGTATATTTTACCGCTTGGTTACAAAACCTTTTTGTGTGCTCAATTGCTTTAACAATCATATTTCAGCTGTATTATTATTTCATTATATTCAGCTCATTACTCAGTTTGATTTTTTATACATTTATTGACTCTGTGTTGAGCATTTACTATTGTCAATTATATTGTGTTTCATGGAAACCACGTGCGTGCAGTGATTTATTGGACCCACTCGCCCACTCCCGAAAATCCATAAATATCGCGGCCATCCCTAATATATTCCACCAATTTCGAACCCGGCTCCAAACACGTGGCCAATAACACCCTCATCAATACCTACGGATACATACCAATCTCTTTGGACCTGGGTTTACGAAGTGAGATTACTTGGCGTTTCGTGGAGGCAGATGTCTCAAAACCAATCATCAGTGCTGACCTACTCCACCACTACAGTCTTCTCCCGGACCTGAGAAATCAGAGGATCATCGACAGCACCACTGGTCTGACATCAAGCGGGTAGCTGGTCAAGCTTGAGACATCCTCCATCAGAGTTTAAGCTATCAACGAGGATTCACATTTCGAGAGGCTTCTGAAGGAATTCCCCTGCGATCACGAAGCCAGAAGGACTCGTCAAAAACACCAAAGATACAACGAAACATAACATCAGGACGATACCTAGACCTCCAGTCTCAGCAAGACCCCGACGTCTGCTTGCGGAGATAAACTCCGCGTAGCAAAGGCAGAATTCTCCGACATGATGAAACTTTGAATTGCCCGCCGCAGCGAGGGTTCATGGTCATCACCACTCGATCTCATCCTGAAGAAGAATGGAGAATGGAGATCCTCCCGTGACTACAGAGCCTTGAATAATCGAACCATTCCGGACAAGTATTTGGTGAGATACCTGAATGACTTCGCAGCTAACCTCCACGGGATCAGCATTTACTCTACCATCGACCTGGTTAAGGCATTTAACCAGATTCCGGCCACCGCTGAAGACATCGAAAAGACGGCAATCATCACGCCATTCGGATTGTTTGAGGTTCCATTCATGACTTTCGGTCTTCAGAATGCAACTCAAACTTTCCAACGACTTATCAATGAGGTTACCAGGATCCTGTTGGTCCTGTTTCCCTATATTGACGCCATGCTGGTTGCATCGAATATCCTTGAGCAACACCTGGAGCACCTGAGGATCCTCTTTCAGCGCCTTTATGACTATGGCCTGGTCGTCAACGTGGCCAAGTCGGTCCTTGGCAAGCCTACAGTGGTCTTGCTCGGTCACATCATAAATGCCCAGGGAATCAGTCCTCCGAAACACAGAGTAAGTACTATCCTTGAGTTCCCTAAGCCTTCAACAGTAAAGTCCCTTCGCAGATTTCTTAGCGCCATCAACTTTTACAGAAAGTTTCTCAAGGGAGCTGCAGCAGTCTTCGCACCCCTGGATGCAGCCACTGGCGGGCCGGATTTCAAGGAAAAACATCCCGTCAGTTGGAGGTCGGAACTCCAGGAAGCCTTCTCCGCGTGTAAGCAACTCCTCGGTGACGCCACGGTGTTGTCGCATCCCAACACCGACGCAGAGTGGGCGGTTTTCACCGACGCTTCAGACCACGCAATCGGAGCAGTCTTCCAACAGAGGCATCTGGACTTCTGGTAACCGCAATCATTTTTTAGCAAGAAACTCTCACTTTTTGAAACGAAACATGCAGCTTACGACAGGGAGCTCCCGACTGTCTACGAGACCGTTCTCCATTTTCGCCATATGTTCGAGGGAAGACACATCACTATCTACACAGATCACGAGTCTCTAACACAACTGTTTCAATAGAAGCCCGACAAAACTTTTCCATGGCAGTTCAGACAGCTTGATTTTATCTGATAATTCACATCAGACATAAGACATATAGCATGTGCTGATAACGTCGTAGCTGATGCTCTACCACGGATCGAAGTCATCTCCGGGTCTAGCAATGGGTATCCGCAACGCGCAACTCGCAGAGGCACAACGTGGAGACCAAGAACTCCAGCAATGCCTCCAGCAATACACTCCAGCAAAACACATCCACGGACTGCAGCTACAGATCCTCAGACTACCAGGAGTGAAAGAGAGGTTGTACTGCCATTTCTCACAGTCGGGTACGATCCGTCCGTACGTGCCACAGCCGCTGAGAAGACAAGTCTTTGTGGCTCTCCATTCGCTCGCACACCCTGGAGCTAAGTCAACTTGCAAGCTCATCGCCAATCGCTACGTTTGGCCAAGCCTGAACAAGGACTGCTCGGAGTGGACTCGCCACTGCCTGTCGGGTCAGATGAACAAGGTCACCAGGCATGCTTCCACACCTCTCGCGGAGTTCGCCTTGCCAACGCAGCATTTTGAGCATATCCACATGGACCTGATCTCGTTTCCACAATCCAAAGGATTAAGGACGGCCTCACGATCACCGATCGCTTCACACGGTACCTAGAAGCCACTTCACTGCCCGACGCGAGAACTAAGACCGTCATCCATGCCATCCTCTATCATTGAATCGCCAGATTTGGCGTACCTTTCTGGATCACCTCCGACAGGGGAGGCCAGTTCATCGCGGACACCTAACGAAAATTGACGGAACTTCTGGGCGTACAAAGAAAGCTGACAACGCCAATACACCCGCAAGCAAACGGCCTAGTGGAGAGGCTCCATCGTCAACTGAAGGCAGCTTTTCGTTGTCATGGTGACTCTTAGTTCGACGCACTGCCACTGGTTTGCTACGACTTCGCACCGCGTGGAAGCCTGTTATGCAAAGTACGCCGGCTGAACTCATATGTGGGAAAAACATACGCATCAGAGGGGAGTTCTTCACATCATCCAGAGACTGTAGGGCTCCCCAGGTGTTCAATGACCTTCGTCGACATTTTGCAGCCGTAACACCGATGCAGATGTCTCGATATGGGAACAGGTCTACCTTTACGTTTAAGAACTCCGCCGACTGCTCCCACGTCTTCGTTAGGACAGACACACCTGCGAGAAGCCACTCTTACACAGGAACCCTACACAGGAACCCTACACAGGAACTCATCGTGTAGTTAGCAGGCACGAGGAACACTACATTGTCCACTGCAAGGCTCTAGAAAGAAGTAACTACCTGGCAGACATCCCAGTCTCCGTTGATCTCCTAAAACCGGAATTCATCTTGTCAGACGACATGGAACAAATCCCAGAGAACTGCGCACGTCGTCAACAGTTCCAACAGCCAACGACCAGTACCAGCACGGCAACCACGGAGGTTCCTCGACGGTCAAGAAGGATCGTCTTCAATTACCACCCGGAGGCACGCAAACTACAACCCTGACCAACCGCCGAACGCGTGCGCGATGATGCACATGGGACGCCAGAGGATTTCCAGCATGGACCTCATTTGAGCAAACTAATTTTTTTTGTTTCTGTTACAGAAAAATCTTGTTTTTTACTGAAGCAGGGAGACATGTAGCGCCACGCTGCACACACAGATAGACCCCTGTCACTGACCGCTCACACGAATGCAACTGAGGGCCACCCACGGTCCCCCCGAGTGTCTGAAATCTGGACAGTGAGTTTAGTTGTTCTGCTCACGTCGCTTACTTACGCTTCGACGAATAAATATATTTCTTTATAGTTAATTTGTCTGCAGTGAATTCGTGCTCCCGAACTACCCAATAACACGAATCCTATATTCTGATAATTTTTGATCGAATACATTCCTAAAGAGATATTAACCCTTGATGTTAAGCCAATGATAGACGCGCATTAGGTGTAAGCCCATCCATGAGCAAATGAGCATTCGGTGGTTGTGTGGGAGCTATCGCCACCAAATGCTGACGCACGCGATCTGTGTTACAGCTGTGATAGTATTCATTCTCCTTTCTCCAAACGGAATGAAAAGAGAGAGCATCGTATTTTCTGCAGGCGAAAAGAGACCACACGATGCTCTCTGTCTCTTTTGTTTGGAGAGGGGGGGAGTCAATACTATAATAGCCATAACACGGATACCGTGCTTCGGCGTCTGGTAGGGATGGCTCCTACGCAAGCACCCAATGTTCAAGGATGGGATTACACCTAATGCACGTTCATCATTGTTGCAACTTCAAGGGTGCAGCGCCTCTCTACATCCTACTTGAGGGACGACTGTCCCACAGCCCTCACACACATACTCTGAGAACACACGCCTACCTCTGAGGTTCGGAAGTCACGGCTATTCGAATTTAATAGTCCGAGACTATCGACTTATTCAAATCTCAATACTTCGCAATTGACAGTTACCATCACTTGTCTATATTTCTATCTAACGCTTCGGCGAATAAATTAGTCAATTAGTTAATGCGCTTGAGTAGTGATTTCGAATTCCCGAACCAATAATCATGAGCCCTACATTGGTGACCACGACGTGATCCTTTAAATCGAAAAGGGACAAGGCGTTCGAGTGCAACAAGCGCCCTTGTGAGTGCGTGTGCTTGATATCGGAAGTTATAGCCCCATACCGCGGTTTTTCCTTTGTTAACTCCCGTACCGGCGTGAAATATCCAGAGAATTCTAAGAGAATTAGAATTTAGAGAGAACAAATTTCCGCTTTACGCAGCAGTGAATCGAACCCGGGTCTCACAGATACGCACCGGGCATTCTTCGCCGGGTCGGAGGACGGTGGTGACACTCAGTAGAATATATATGTATCTGTAATAATAATAATAATAATAATAAAATGTAATAATTTTTAAACTGAAAAATAGTATGGAGAGAGGGAGAGAGAGAGAGAGGGGCGGAGAGCGGGAGAGAGAGGGGGAGGGTGGTAGGGGGAGAGAGAGGAGGG
>NW_021680568.1:178172-178820 GCF_001412515.2 Diachasma alloeum
GGGGAGGGGGAGAGAGAGAGAGAGAGAGAGAGAGAGAGAGAGAGAGAGAGAGCCCTGGCAATTCACGCGGAATAAATGGGCCAATTGATCCCGTATGACCATCCAACCGTACAGACAAGAAGATTCCCAACACTCTCGCGACTAGGGGAGCTCGCGGATTTCACTCGTTTTTGGGTTTTCTCCAAAAACAAATCGAAAAGCGAAGTGTCAATATTCATAGGGTGGCTCGGTGTGTCGGGCCTGATCCTCCGTGGCATATGTCCGTTCAATTCAATTTACGTAGACGATCTTAACGGAAATAAAATTCAAAATGCAGAACTAAACCGGAATATCATAATTTATTGCTCTGACTGTTTATCAATTGTTCCTATGTTGGATATTTTTGCTTTGAACGGAGGGAATCGATTTAACGCGGTTACATAATTTGTGCCCTCTCAATCGGTGTATAGGGATCAACGGAGCGTGAGGTGATTTTTCGGCAAAATAACAGACCTTGAAATTCTGATTTTCCCGAGGGGGTACACTCAATTGACCTGTTTTGTTTTTATTCGGGATTCGGGTCTCTCTCTCTCTCTCACTCTCTCACTCTCTCACTCTCTCACTCTCTCACTCTCTCACTCTCTCACTCTCTCACTCTCTCACTCTCTC
>NW_021680568.1:181484-186953 GCF_001412515.2 Diachasma alloeum
CACTAACATCTATATTTTTTCGTTTATTTCGTATTCACATATATATTTTTCCGGATATTTCGTAGTAACTCTTCAATTGTTCTCGTATGTCATTTTGAGGTTGCGTAAACGACACTCCTGACCAAAATCCGTACGTGAAAAATAATCCGACAAATACCCCTCGTCCTTCAAAATTATGTCGCGCAAGCGCTCGGGATTTTTAAACCTGCAAAACTTGACACTTTTGTTTGCTTACAACGAAGTTATCGGGAAATACCCGATAATTTTGCAGCACTCGGGGTATTACTACTGAATGAAAATTCAAAGCCAACGATAGCTCGGTCGGTAGAGCAAGCGATTTCTAATCCGATAATTCGGGTTCGAAACCCAATGGGTGCCGATCGGGTTTCGAACTCCGAGAAATCAAACGTTGTCCGCAATTCTTTGGGAAATGACCTTGGGATTTCTGTACACAAACATTGGACAATGGATATAAAAACTGGGAGCGCAATGAAATCAAAGGTTCCGAGTGGGGGTGAGAATAAAGAACCGATTTCTCGGAATTCATTTTCCGTACGAGCCATAGAGTTGCCTCAATAACCGTTTTATTAGTCCTCATCACACACTTGCGTGTCGAACATCTCACACGGTTCATTACAGTATCGTTAACAGAAATTCTCCGACGGTTATTCTCCTGTATTTATTCTCCATCCACTTTAATCAAGGTAAGTGATGGTATAAAATATTTCACTAGTGAAGTTGTAAACTCAATCGATCGTTATTATTATTTTTTTCCCTTTTTTTGAAAGATCAGAACTGTTCTTCATTCCTATTCCACAAGATGCCGCATGCCGAAAGATGTGCAAATCTAATGCGAGTTCCTGGAGAGAAAGGTCACAATGAAAAAGACCTGCGTTCAATCTCAGAAATACTACGACAGACATTTCCATTCTTGCCAGAAAATGCAAAACTATGTAGCTCCTGTAGGAAAAGAGCTTTGACTTACATTCCTGGATCACTACCCTCTGAATCTTCATCGAATCGGGAAGTCTCTTCATCGTCATCAAATGTTCCAGCCGATCGTTCGTCCAGTGCCACACCATTTCTACTAGACATTTCTACGAGCAATATCGCAGGGAGTTCTTTGAGATCCGGGAATTCCTTCCTTTCAAATGATCCTGATGGGGATGTGATTTTCAACGAAGCTTCAGAGGAGTACGATGCTCCAACGGCAGATGATGATTCAGAGACAGAGCACCACAGGAACATTCCAGCAAATTTTCGTTCTCCACGAGAATTGGAATTGGACGAAATGTTGGATAGACTCAAGCAAAAATTTAATATGATGACAGAATATTCTAAACGTATTCAACTCTTGACTATTGCTCCTTCATGGAGTGAGCGAAAGGTGAGCCGTGAATTTGGTACGACAAGGTACATTAGAATAGAATAGAATAGAATATGCGCGGCTGGTCACTTAAAGCGCCCAGAGTCACCTAAATCATACGATCTTTTGTAACATCCGCCTTAGTTTCGGTCAGTTACATAGCTCCAGCCCTGTGTTTCTCACTAGGCTAATAAGGCTGCGGATAGCCGCTTGTCGTAAGTCCTCTGGTTTCAGGAAAGCCTGGCCCAGATTTTATAGTGACGGAGTGCTAATATGGGGCATTCACATAAAATGTGGATGATGCCCTCCTTATTGCCTCCGCACAGTCTGCAATCGTCTTGTTCTGCAAGTTTCATCTTGAACAGATGAGCTATGAGAGCTGTAGTACCCGTGAGGAGCCCTACTGCTACCCTCAGATACCCTCTGGGCAGCTCCAGAAGCTTTCTGGTTCTAACTCTTAGTTGCCCCCTCATAAGCAGTTTCGCTTGTGTGCAGGTCGCAACTTTCTCCCAACGCCTGACATGATCTCCTTGGAAATGTGCTTTAATAAGAGTTTTTCCCACTGCGAAGGGCATGCCAAGCNCTAAATTTTCGCTCCTTGAACATTAATTGTTTGGCCAGGGCAAATAACCAAAGGTCAAATTTTTTAAAAATCATATATTGCGAACAAATTGGCCGATTTTAATAAATAAAAAAAGTTTTTTTCGTTTTGTTATACACTTTGAGACTGAAAATACAACAGTACCACGATGATGAAGACCAAGCTATTTTTAAGTTTTTCGTTATTTTAATCCCTCTGTTTCCCAGGGGCCGTTCGAAAATCGAATAATTTTTTTTTCTTCGATGGATGATGATATCACTCAACTTTTCCGGGGTATTTCAAAATGGACTAACCATATGGAGATGAAAAAAGAAAAAAATTCCATGGAAAATTCGATTTTTAGATCATACATGGGACATTCCATGTCAATTCAGCTACCCTGGATATTTTTTATTTCAGAATAGAACATTGGTATGTTTAAAGTCAAATACGATATGAGTCTAACATTGTTTCGAACTTTTACCCCCATAACTTCACTCTTGTACCTGGCAGACATGCCCAATATCTTGCGCAATAGCGTTAATTGCTCGAATTCACATGATGTTTCACTTATCATGATGGTTATTATTCCACGTACTGATTTTGGACAGTCAGGGCCAATCAGAATGCATCATTTGATGACAAATGACAGGCTGAAGGAAGTTTTATTTCGGATATTTCGCACTAACATCTATATTTTTTCGTTTATTTCGTATTCACATATATATTTTTCCGGATATTTCGTAGTAACTCTTCAATTGTTCTCGTATGTCATTTTGAGGTTGCGTAAACGACACTCCTGACCAAAATCCGTACGTGAAAAATAATCCGACAAATACCCCTCGTCCTTCAAAATTATGTCGCGCAAGCGCTCGGGATTTTTAAACCTGCAAAACTTGACACTTTTGTTTGCTTACAACGAAGTTATCGGGAAATACCCGATAATTTTGCAGCACTCGGGGTATTACTACTGAATGAAAATTCAAAGCCAACGATAGCTCGGTCGGTAGAGCAAGCGATTTCTAATCCGATAATTCGGGTTCGAAACCCAATGGGTGCCGATCGGGTTTCGAACTCCGAGAAATCAAACGTTGTCCGCAATTCTTTGGGAAATGACCTTGGGATTTCTGTACACAAACATTGGACAATGGATATAAAAACTGGGAGCGCAATGAAATCAAAGGTTCCGAGTGGGGGTGAGAATAAAGAACCGATTTCTCGGAATTCATTTTCCGTACGAGCCATAGAGTTGCCTCAATAACCGTTTTATTAGTCCTCATCACACACTTGCGTGTCGAACATCTCACACGGTTCATTACAGTATCGTTAACAGAAATTCTCCGACGGTTATTCTCCTGTATTTATTCTCCATCCACTTTAATCAAGGTAAGTGATGGTATAAAATATTTCACTAGTGAAGTTGTAAACTCAATCGATCGTTATTATTATTTTTTTCCCTTTTTTTGAAAGATCAGAACTGTTCTTCATTCCTATTCCACAAGATGCCGCATGCCGAAAGATGTGCAAATCTAATGCGAGTTCCTGGAGAGAAAGGTCACAATGAAAAAGACCTGCGTTCAATCTCAGAAATACTACGACAGACATTTCCATTCTTGCCAGAAAATGCAAAACTATGTAGCTCCTGTAGGAAAAGAGCTTTGACTTTTTTTTTTTTTACGGCCTCGGAGTCCCTTTTTCGGGTCCCATTCGGCACTCTAACCAACCCTATGCCTGCGGCTGTGGATTCTACACTGTACCGCATTCGCACTTCTATACAACATAGAAGTAGCATGGGGAAACCACAGAAAACCCATGCCGGTACAGGCGGTTCCTCTATTAGCAACCTCCCGCTCGCCGGAGTCTTCCGTTGAAAAATTCAGTTCCACGGGGAATCGAACTCACAATCTTTCGCACACTAGACTTGCGTCTAATCCACTCGGCCACCGACGTCGGTAGAGCTTTGACTTACATTCCTGGATCACTACCCTCTGAATCTTCATCGAATCGGGAAGTCTCTTCATCGTCATCAAATGTTCCAGCCGATCGTTCGTCCAGTGCCACACCATTTCTACTAGACATTTCTACGAGCAATATCGCAGGGAGTTCTTTGAGATCCGGGAATTCCTTCCTTTCAAATGATCCTGATGGGGATGTGATTTTCAACGAAGCTTCAGAGGAGTACGATGCTCCAACGGCAGATGATGATTCAGAGACAGAGCACCACAGGAACATTCCAGCAAATTTTCGTTCTCCACGAGAATTGGAATTGGACGAAATGTTGGATAGACTCAAGCAAAAATTTAATATGATGACAGAATATTCTAAACGTATTCAACTCTTGACTATTGCTCCTTCATGGAGTGAGCGAAAGGTGAGCCGTGAATTTGGTACGACAAGGTACATTAGAATAGAATAGAATAGAATATGCGCGGCTGGTCACTTAAAGCGCCCAGAGTCACCTAAATCATACGATCTTTTGTAACATCCGCCTTAGTTTCGGTCAGTTACATAGCTCCAGCCCTGTGTTTCTCACTAGGCTAATAAGGCTGCGGATAGCCGCTTGTCGTAAGTCCTCTGGTTTCAGGAAAGCCTGGCCCAGATTTTATAGTGACGGAGTGCTAATATGGGGCATTCACATAAAATGTGGATGATGCCCTCCTTATTGCCTCCGCACAGTCTGCAATCGTCTTGTTCTGCAAGTTTCATCTTGAACAGATGAGCTATGAGAGCTGTAGTACCCGTGAGGAGCCCTACTGCTACCCTCAGATACCCTCTGGGCAGCTCCAGAAGCTTTCTGGTTCTAACTCTTAGTTGCCCCCTCATAAGCAGTTTCGCTTGTGTGCAGGTCGCAACTTTCTCCCAACGCCTGACATGATCTCCTTGGAAATGTGCTTTAATAAGAGTTTTTCCCACTGCGAAGGGCATGCCAAGCAGGCCGTATGAGGGCACCCTTTCTGTACTCTCCTTGGCAAGCTTATCTGCCTCTTTATTACCCAGAATCCCATGGTGGCCTGGTACCCAGGTTACGGTGACCTGGTTGTTTTTACCCAGTGTGTCAAATTCTCTTAGAATTCTTTAATGCCTAAAGGAGGTTAGGCGGTGTTTGAGGTGAATTTGAGAGTGAATTTCTGTGGTTCCCGGTAGCTTAGTCGGTAAGAGTGCCCGGCGCGTATCTGGGAGACCCGGGTTCGATTCCCGGCTGGGTGAAGCGGAAATTTTTTCTCTCTAAATTCTAATTCTCTTAGAATTTTTTTTTTTTCTATCTTTTAGGAATGCTTGCATGCATTCCTTCATCACCTGTGACTCTGTAGTGGGTTTTTCCAGGGCGTGAATCGCCGCCTGGCTGTCACTGCAGATGAATATTTTCATCCTTTTTGTGTCTCTCGAGTTCAGATACTCTGCACACTTAAGTATGCCCAGCATTTCTACTTGAAAGGCGGTTGAATGGTGGCCCAGTGGAAAACTCTCTCCGAAGCCATCTTTCAGACGGTAGATGCCTGCCCCAAAACTTTCATTGAAGCCA
>NW_021680568.1:196141-197753 GCF_001412515.2 Diachasma alloeum
GAAGCCATCTTTCAGACGATAGATGCCTGCCCCAAAACTTTCATTGAAGCCAGAGCCGTTCGTAAACCAGTAGTCTCTCTTGGTCCTGGTTTAAGTTCCGAGTCTAGCCGCTCCTGTCTGGGTGGTATACTCGTTCTGAAAGTTTTCCTGATCTGATAATTCCTAGGAATTCTATCCGTCTTACCTATGAAGGGTCGATCATNGAGATGAAAAAAGAAAAAAATTCCATGGAAAATTCGATTTTTAGATCATACATGGGACATTCCATGTCAATTCAGCTACCCTGGATATTTTTTATTTCAGAATAGAACATTGGTATGTTTAAAGTCAAATACGATATGAGTCTAACATTGTTTCGAACTTTTACCCCCATAACTTCACTCTTGTACCTGGCAGACATGCCCAATATCTTGCGCAATAGCGTTAATTGCTCGAATTCACATGATGTTTCACTTATCATGATGGTTATTATTCCACGTACTGATTTTGGACAGTCAGGGCCAATCAGAATGCATCATTTGATGACAAATGACAGGCTGAAGGAAGTTTTATTTCGGATATTTCGCACTAACATCTATATTTTTTCGTTTATTTCGTATTCACATATATATTTTTCCGGATATTTCGTAGTAACTCTTCAATTGTTCTCGTATGTCATTTTGAGGTTGCGTAAACGACACTCCTGACCAAAATCCGTACGTGAAAAATAATCNCCCCCTGCGGACAGCCCCTAGTCGGACGTCCCTCCACACATGCCCTCCCATGTCCTGCCGACAGTCTTCTGCTTTTCAGCATGTTTTGTGTCCAAGCAATGATAGTCTTGGACACCTGTCGTTCTTCCATGGCTTTTTCTATAGCCGGATTCGAAGTGCTATCAAAAGCCCCCTCAATATCCAGAAAGGCGCCTATGGCAAAACCCTTGACCGCCAGTTGTCCCTCAATCAGTCCCACCAGGTGATGTAAGGCGGTATCTGTTGATCTTCCCTCCCTGTATGCATATTGACAGGGGGAGAGGGGTCTGTCAGCCAAGGGCCCGGCCTTGATGTGTCTATCCACCAGCCTCTCCAGGGTCTTCAGGATGAAGGATGTGAGGCTTATAAGACGGAACTCTTTTGGTTTTATATAACTGGTTTTTCCAGGCTTGGGAATGAATACTATCCTAGTCTCATTCCACGCATTAGGGACATGTTTCAGGGCTATACTAGCTCTGAGTATCTTGGTTGGGGGTCCCGCGATAGTCTCTATCCCTTCCTGTAATAGGGATCCCATCTGGTCCCGCTGCCTTGAAGGGTTCAAAGGTTTTGATGGCACACTTGACCCCCGAGGGCTGCACTACTTTATTTGCCAATGCCCAATCATGGGTTTCGTAGACATCCCTCTGATTTTGCATTGTTTCTTTATCCATCTCTTGGGCCTGTAGGAAGCCTGGAAAGTGAGTGTTCATTAGGAGTTTCAGAGTCTCTCCCATGGTTTCCCGGTGGCTGCCATCTGGTGCCTGTAGGCTCTCTAGATATGGAGTCTTGTTTGTTCCAAGGATTTTTGCCACCCTAGAGGTCTCCGATTGACTCTCCACGTTGCTTGTGAAAGCCCTCCAGCAGTCCTCTTTGGCTGC
>NW_021680568.1:198604-238812 GCF_001412515.2 Diachasma alloeum
GGGTTACGCCCAAGACTACTCTCAGAGGTCGCCCAGGTTTCTGAGAGGCACCGTTAGCGACACAGCTCCCCCTGTGCCACGCATCCTCAGACACGGTATGGCTGAGGCCATGGCTTACGCCGCTCACACACATGGATTGGGTGGGTTCCTCTTAGCGACCGCGGGTGGCGGTAGTCCTTGAGACGTCCACCGCCCGCGACCGAGCCCCCTCACTAACGACAAATTGAGAACCCAGTGGAAGGGGACAAGGTACATTGCTATGAGAGCAAAACAACTACGAAAACAGAGAGGAATATTTGCTTTAACAGTTGCGAAGGCTGGGAAATCATTGCCAAAGAGACAGTTGAAAAGGTCCAGAGTTTTTATGAGAGTAATAGTCGGATGATGCCAGATGAAGGATAAAGTGTCAGTCAGAATCAACGACGTGAAGAAAATAATGCAGAAGTGGATGGTCCTCGAGAATTTGAATGATCTTCTTGAGAACTATAAAATTGCTCATCCAGAGTCTCCGGTGGGATTCAGGAAGTTTGCGGAATTGAGGCCGAAACACTGTGTATTGGCAGCAGCGAGTGATACGCACGTGGTATATGTCTGTACCTATCATCAAAATTGTAAGCTGATGTTGGATGCAATCAACATTTCTACTCTCACTAAAAACTCATCATGTCCCCTTACCGACTATAAAGACTCTTGCAAGACTCATGAGCCCTAACCCAACGCCTGAATGCCACTTAGATGAGTGTAAAACCTGTCCTGGAGTTGAAGGATTATCGCTCGAGCTGAAAGAACTCCACGATGCTGTGATTGAAACTGTAGGATTCAGGACTTGGCAATCTGTGGATAGAACAACATTACAGACCCAGAGACTTCCAGTGTATGAATTTGTTGATGTACTTTGTGAGAGATTGAAAGTATTGAAATTTCACCATTTTATTCCCATACAACAAAATGCTTTCGTGAAAGAACGAAAGGGGAATTTAATTGAGTGTGAAATTCTAGTGCAGGCCGATTTTTCGGAGAATCATTCTTTCGTAGCTCAAGACGCTGCTCAATCGTTCCATTACAATAATGATCAATGCACTGTCCATCCTGTGGTGTATTATTATCGCCACGGCAGTGATATTCGACATAGAAATCTAGTCCTCTTATCTCACAGTCTCGTTCACGATACTACTGCAGTTCATTTAACGTAACAGATTCTGATACGACACATAAAACAAGTCTGTGCTGTCGTAAACAAATTGATCTATGTTACAGATGGTGCTGGACAGCACTATAAGAATCGATATAACATGGCTAATCTTTTGTTGCATAAAAATGATTTTGGAGTTGAAACAGAGGCGCACTATCATGCGACTGCGCATGGAAAGACGGCATGCGATGGCATAGGCGCAATCTTGAAGAGGGGAGCAAGACGAACAAGTTTGCAAATTACTAATGGTAAACCTATTCTCACTCCAGATGGTCTGTTCCAGTGGGCAAAGAATAATTTCAAGGATCTCGATGTGTTTTTCTACACTAAACAGGAACACGAGGATATGAAAGAACGGTTGAAAACAAGATTCGACAGTGCAAAGGCGATTCCAGCGATATAAAAAAATCACGGCTTCATTCCTGTGGGAGAAAAGGAATTATTAATTAAGAGATATTCTTCTGCAACTACGGGAGAAGTTTTTCCAAAGGCGAAGAAACGAAATGGACGACGTACATTAAGATAGCCATTGTGATTCAGAAAAATTCGATTTCAAATTGCTTTTTCTCTATAATTTAATGTTTATTTCTCAAATTACAATTTTATAACAGACATATACTCAATGTTGATCTAATAACTCATCAAATATTTGGGACTTTGCGAATTCTCATTGTCGTTTACGTAAGTAGAGCTGTTGATAATCAATAAATTCAACTTTTTTCTATAAACGTTTTTTATCCACCACTACTTATGCATCTCATCTTCAAATTATGCCGAAGAATTGCACGATCATCCTTTCATGAGGCATTCATCATTTTAACGAAACAAAATTCGGAAAATCTAATTTTTCGTGAGAAAAAAAATTTTCTCTCATCTCCATATTGCGTGTTTAGACTTTGAAAATATCACACCTCAGGAGTTTCTGGGCAATCCTAAATTTCATCGACCCCACCGATCAGATATACTATGTCGAAAAGAACCTGAAATTTCGGAGGACGAGGATTCTATAGATGAGCGTTATACAGGGAAAGGTGATACACCACGCACCTCTCTTGTACATCGTACTCGTAAAAACTTGAAAAAAGCACGCATAAACCCTACTTACGAAGTGAAGGACTCAGGACTGTCATTATGGCTTCCATTTTAAACGAAGAAATCTATTGAGGGCATATTTTAGACATCCAGAGCCGTAGGCATATATGGGGGCTAGAAATATTTTGTCAAAGTATAAAAAAGAAGGACCTGAAAATGGAATAAAAAACTGGCTCAATGCTCAGAATACTTATACACTCTACAGACCCATTAGATGTAAATTTCCACGGTTACATTATACAGTGACAAACATTGATGATATGTGGGAGGCTAATTTGGTTGAGTTGAGATCACTGAAGACATATAATGATGGCATTTCATATTTACATGTGGTCATGGACGTTTTAAGCAAGTTTGCCTGGATCGAACCATTGAAGCATAAGTCGGCACTCGAGGGCTTTAAACGTATAATGGGAAGGAGCGGTGGTCGTGTGCCTATTTGTATACCAACTGACAAGGGAAAAGCGTTTATGGCTAGCAGTTTCCAAAATTTTTTTTGAAGGAACGGATGTGGCGTTACTTTACACATAGTGGAACATATAAATATATGGATGTATTGGAACAAATTGTCGACTCGTATAACAACTCGAGACATTCATCAATAAAGATGGCACCTGAGGCTGTTACGATCGATAATGCTCCATATGCATGGCGTAATATACTAAATCGGTACAAGTCGGAGAAATCTCATAAAGAAACCTTTAAATACAAAGTTGTGGACTATTTGCGTATCAGTCGAACCAAAGGCATCTTTGAGAAAGGATATGAAAATAATTGGAGTAAAGAAAAATTCCAAATAACGAAAGCAGTCCTTGAACAATCATTACCGATATACGAGCTGAAAGATTTAGCTGAAGAACAAATGGAAGGATTTTTTTACAAGCCAGAGTTGGTGCTTGTCAATAAACAAATAGACAAGCATGCATTCATAGTTGAACGTGTCATACGCTCCAACGGAAAAGGAAACAATAAACAAATTCTTGTTCATTGGGAGGGACATCCTAATAAATTTGATTCGTAGACACCTGCGTCACAGCTGTACGTCATTGCAAAAAAATGAAGAGGAACGAATTTCATATGGTATCTTTAAAGTCTAAGCACACCTCAGGAGTTTCTGGGCAATCCTAAATTTGACCACATCTTGTATCAGATCCACAATATTAACGCCGGTTAATAATATCCAAAGTCATTTGTCCTTTTGCACCCCACTTGAGTCTTTTACTACTGTCAATATATTCATGTATACCTGAGGCTTTTCGTTTATATGTTGCAGGTATAGGAGCCACAATAGCATTTGGATCGTATCGTTCACCTGACCCCGTCTCGTCGGGGGTCTCCGTTTCTTGCACAGGTACCTTACTCTGCTCCGCATAAAATAAATATCGTCTCCGAACGTCATTATACAATTTCCATTTTTCATAATCGTCCTTGGGTTTTTTCGAGTTGGATATTTCCAATAATTGAGCATCCAATCAACTGGTAACAGTACCAGGGGTTTGAGCTGACGGCTGAATTTCTTTAATTAATTCAGTTAAAACACGGTGAGCATCATATGCAGAATTTTTTTTACTTATTCCACACTGTCTTCTGGCACAAGTATCATTTTTCATGGATGCTTCAACGTTATACAACTGCTGAGATAAGTGCGCTTATAAGAAGTCCTAATAGCATGGGTATAAATGCACCGCCTTTCTGATTGATGATTTTTTTTTGCTGGATAAACTCTGATTTTTATCAGCCAACTTCCTCGAAAGTTTTTTATGTTTGCACAATTTTGACTTTTTGCAAGTGTTCAAAGGAATATGTCCATGCAGCAAATTCAGAGCACACTCACAAATGCAGTGAATCAAATCTTATCTATTAGCGTGTTGTATTATTGCCCGTCGTAACCTGGGAGGAGCTTAAATGAGCGCGTGTAATAACGCAGTATTCTTTTCTCCGAGCGACTTGTGAACAGAGCCGCTTCCAGAGCGACTTGTCTTTGCCATTACACACGAACAACTGGTACACTTCGCGATGAGCCTCCTCCTTTTATATTGTAATCCTTCCGTGGAATATAAACATAGTGATAGGGGTCGCTAGGGAATACATTGGTACGAAATCTGCAGTTTTCAGGAGTCGATTGTTTTAAATCAAGCAACAAATATCCATGAGTCTCCGATGTGGCGTCAAAGTAGGCGTCCTGTAGAAATTTTAGGTCCTCTGGGTATATCTGACGAGCCGAATGTGCTATTTGTGCACGATCTCGAGGGTTTTTAATAGGATAATATAATTTGTATTCAATGAAATATCTCTCTGCCCTTCTCCTTGGTGGAATAAATTTTGAGATATAAACATAACACTGAGATTTTTGTGATGACTGCCTTTTGTGAGTAAGTCGACTATTGCACCATTCGCTGATTCACGCATCAAGTCGTCCACAACAACCAATTTTAGTTTATTATCATCAAAATCTCCGGATCTTGGTAGACCCTCTCGAAATTCGAGAAAATTTTTGTCATAATCCGAATATTCATTCTGCCACTCAGCATAATAGAAAATGACTTTTTCAATCGGTGTATTACACATTTCTTCAATTTCTTTTGAAAATCTTTTAACAAAAATGTTTTCCCACAACCTGTGGGTCCACAAATCATAGCAGTGAAGGAATATGTCCACCTCGTATCCATGTCGCCATCTGATTAACAATTTCAAAAAAATTGTCATTTTATATACTTGCATCAGATATTCAAAAAAAGTAGTATGCATTTCGGAACGGCAGGGGGTGCAGTAAAGCCCAAAGCGTTTGACCTGATATTACCTCATTGGTCAAGGACAATGTGCGCAGGCGTGTATAGCTAAAATGCTAGAGATATACACTTGGCCCTCCTGTGGCCAATAGTAGGATACTGGCTTTTTTTTCGATATAGACTACTTTTTTTCTGGAAAGTTACAGTTTCCCAAAAGTCGTTCACAATGACGGACCCAAACGATTTACCAGGGCCTAGTGGTACTTCTAGAGGAAATACCCCATCTCTGCAGTACGATTTCGATTAGATAAATAATTTCAATCTTCAAGATGAAACAACCGGTTTCTTCGATCGGAATTCAGTTCTTCCTGATTTCCTTGATTGTCTGCTCCTAGGCTCGACGTTTCCCTTATCAGCCTGGGTACACAAACCTCGGGTACAAGGCGCAAGTCCAGAAATGGCGTCGTAATGCTCAACGCCGGAACGCCAAGCTGTGGGACAGAAACGTTTCCGGGGACGAAATTGGGCATATCTTCAATTTTCGAGGCCTGTTTGGTCTTGACCCTTCGCCCCAGCCATGTCACGTGCCGGTGTTCATGCCGTCGTACGACATGAAGGCCGAGGATTTCGACGAGAATGAAAACTATCTTATGTGTGGCAGGAAAACTTGGGCCACTCCGGGCTTTTTCTTCGTCGATCATGGCTGGCATTTTTACTATGGTTCCCGGAAACTGGGTCCCCTCGTAGACGAGTGTATCTTTATCCCGTTTTACTAGTACGTTCGTTTGTAACATATAAAAGTTTATTTTTATTTGTAAAAATAAACTGAGTACACTAGCTTGAGTGTTTTTGTTAACGACCCTATCTTCCCTAATTGGTTTTCCTACCCTGCTCATTCCCTTGTCCTTAGAATAAGGGTATTTTAGAGCTGAGAGTCTCCATGGGTACGCTCTATGGACCAGGAGTTCATAAGTTTGAAGTTGGTCGTTTCGTAGGTCTGAATTTCTAACTCCGATTATTTTAATTGTCGATTTCCTTCCATTCCATTCGTCGTTGTTATGCGATCCGTCAATGTGAAAGGCGTGTCGTCTAACGTCCGCTCGCTGCTTGGTGGTCGACTGCTATTGCAATTCGATGCCCGCTTCACCTACTTCTTTTCTTTGAGATAATAATAATATTTCTGCTGTCATGCCACCTGCTCCGTCTTCAGTCTTCCTTGTTTCCTGATACCACTCAATGATTTTACCCCACGTCTTGCTGATTTCCAAAGGTTCCTAAGGGTTCCTCACCCCCGAATTTTGTTTCACAGCTTCCGTAGCGATGACTGGTATCAATAGGTTGCCTAGTTTAGTGGCAATTATAGGTATTCGTCTCTCCTTATTCTGAATTATGATGAATAATGGCTCGCTTACTCCCTCCTATCCCTTTTCCTTATTTACCGAAATTTCCCTTTTGGCAATTTGGGTTTTATCATGAGGGCGCTGCTGTAATTTTTTGATAGAGTTCCTGGAAAACCTCTTTTGTTTTTTGTGTTGCCCTTCTCTGGATGTTGTGAACCGTGCCCTTACTAGACCTTCGTCTTCTTGATGCCGGTTGAGTGAAGATGGAGTCCTTGAACACTCAGCCAGGTCCTTCTGACTCTTCAATTGGTTCTTTCTAATGAAGTCCTGCTGGTGGCCTTCTGGAGATTCTCCCTTCCCGCCGTGTCGTTTCTGCATCGTGCCGAAGTAATCAGAACCTTCAACTATTTCCAATAACCATTCGATACTGGTACGATGGCATGATTGGTTGACATCTTATGCAGGAACTTATCTCCCAGCATCTGAAAAAAGTTCGATTCCGCATCTGCAGCATCTCTGATCTCTGCAGCATCTCTTGAATCGGATTCCATTGACTGTATGAATTGAGCCGATAATCAATCTCAGTTTCCGTGATATTTGTCCGTAAACAGTGTGAGCTTCGTCTTGTGTCTTCCTAGTCCAGAGCTCGTATCCTTCGATGAATTCTGTAATAACTCTCCGATTTTGCCTAGGATCCAAAAGTCGGTTTGTTCTTATTTTCATTATCCTTGTCCAACGTTTGGTTACGACTTGACGAAAACATTTCCTCATTTGCAATGTTCGACGAAATATTGAGGATGGTCAGAAATCTGACGTCGATCAGTGGAATGACCTGTCGAGTATCCATCTTCGGTCGCACACCTCCGACGGTTTCCACATTTTGCTGAGTCTGCAGTTTGATGTCGTTGCGATTTTTTATGTGTAAGTGCATTACACTCGTGCCATTTTTGACCAACTCGTATTCATACTGCACTGATACTCGTCGGATTCTCATGGCACTTAATCCTTGAATTTCCGCTTCCCTGATCCCTTCCAAGGCTTCAGGGCAAATTACAATGTCATAACCAATCTGGTGCTGACGTTTTATGAATTTTCCCCTGTAGAAATTCACTTCAACTCTTAATTGATTGACATCCCATTATATCAGGAAGTTATCCATACTCCTTTTTGCCCTTGAAGAACCCTCTTGTCCCTTCCCAATAGGCATCCTTCGAGGACTCCCTTGATTTTTCCTATTAGCCTCCATTGAGTAGTGAAAAGAAAAGATTTTTACCCAATGAGAAAAGGTAGCCACGATGGCTAGACGTCCTCGTGCAGGATTCTCTCGACCCTTTGGCTCAGCTAATAATGTGGCCCTTCCGTCCCAGGCTTTACATGGATTCCCTTTTCCCTCTCTTTGGAAAGAACTCTCAATTTGAGGGAGATTCCAAGAATCTATATGTGTCAGGTCTGATGGGTTGCTCTGATTACTCGGTGACAATTCGGGAAAACTTTCATCCCCTTTCATGCTCACCCATATGCCTTCAGCCGTCCTGTGAGATGTTCAATGTTCCAGAGAACTCCCAGTAGAATGCTCAGAATAAGTCACTCCAGCGGCGATGATAAGATTCTCCGACCCGAGTCTGATCATTGGTCTTACAGCAACAATTCCATAGAGATGAGTCTCAGCTCCGCCTTCTTTAGGAATTTCTTTCAAGGGTTTTCCCGTTGAGTGATGTTGTGAACTTTTCCACCATAAAGAATTATCAAGTTCATGGCTCTTAGAGGAAAGGTTACTGTAACCCTTACTAGGCCCTAGTTCAAGACCCAGGCCTTTATCTATGTGAAGCGCCACACATGTAGAAAATTGCAATACACGTCCTCCATTGTCCTCAAGATTCGTCATTAGCAGTCGACCTGCATGTGCCGCCATCTTGGGATAGAAGATTCGTTGAAAAACCCCGTACATCTCATCTAACGTGGGAGTATGTACATTCTCAGCCTCTCTATTTAATGAAGTATGATGAAACCAAGTATCAGCTTCCATAACCGAGAAATTTCGTCTCCTCCCGTTAGAACCGATGATTCCGGACAGATGCTTCAATGAGAATGAGTCTCCGCTGATCTCCTCATTTCTCGTTCGCTTCCGCAAGTCATAGATAATTTTTGACTTGAGTCTTCTTGGGTTTTCCTCGGCAATAAAGAAGAAAACTGTCCCCGAATGCTTAGTCAATTTTTCCAATTCTTTACGAAGCGGTAGATTCACTTGCTTCCGATATTTGGATGCTGCTACCATTTTTCCGTCATTATTATGGCTGTCGCTATTGTTGACATGACTCATGTTTTTCGTTGGCATCTGGCAATGATGTTCCAAGTTATGTAAACCATTGGAAATATGGGTTTTCCCAACACCGATAATTCCCTTCTCAGCATCTCTCCTCCCCGCCAAGGAAGAAAAATCCGTGTTGACGATGGGTTATCTCGGTGTATGAATTTCCGTTGACTCGTTTAGAGAGTGTCTGCCTGTTCATTTCTTTTAAAAATCGATGTCTCCGTATGTGGTTGTGTAATATTACTCCCCATGTAACCAGGCTGACTGCCACTCCCAATGGCCCCCATATCGGGAACAGTAGCTCGCTTAAGGTTTTCCCCCACCACTTCTGGGGTTTGGGCTGGTTGATTGACCTGGAGCACTGCATCATTAATTGACCTAGTCAAGAATCGTATTTTGTCAATCTCCTTCAATTTGAAAAATCAGAGTTCGGAGCCGTTTATCGATAAGGCCCTCCTTGGTATGATTCTCACGTCCAGGTCTATCGATTCTAGGATATCTTCTCCTAGGATCCCTCCCGAGCAAGGAAAGTCGTTGGGAACTACGTGAAAAATGTGTCCCAACTCCTCCTGCCCGAATTGGAAATAAATAACAGCTTTACCACGTGTCGAAACCTCCTGGTTAGCAATTCCTCGGAGAATATTGGTATCCTCCATTTACGGGAAACCCTTGCGTATTTTCCAGATTTTTATGAGTGAAACAGCCGCTCCTGAATCTACCAGGAAAGCTGTCCGCTTTCTAAGTTTTCCGGCCTCCAAGACAATATGATTTTTTAATTTATTATATTGCACTGGCCTTATTATTCGCCCTACATTCTGCGTGTCCTCTAATTGTCTCAAGATGTCGCTCGAATCCCGTTCAATCTCGTACGTCATCACCTGATGTACCTCTCTGGAATTACGATTCAGTGATTTTGACCTCCTGGGTTTTCCGTTTTTATTTTTATTCTTACGTTTGGTGTAAACGTTGCTCTTGACTTCGGTCTTATTTCCATTGAGAATAGCCTCAATTTCTGCTGAGTCAGAAATTCCAAGTCGTTTCTTCAGTTTGCGGCAAACCTATGCATTATGACCTTCATATTTGCAGTATTTGCATTTCTCCTGATTTTGATTTTCGACATTACGTTTAGAATTTGTCCGAATTACTTCGTCGTTTCCATTTTCCAATAAAGGTCCACACTCTGCAGCTGTGTGTCCCTCTCCCCCGCAGTTGAAACAAATGTTCAATTTCATTTGACCTTGCTGTTGGTCCCTCCACGTTATTCTCGCCCTATTTTCTAGGCGTATCATTTTCTTTGAAAAATCTGGAACGTTGGCTCCTGCTACAGCCTTGTTCTCAATCTTCGTCTGTGTTATTGAGCCTTTGTTCACTTCGGATTTTTCGCTGAACTCAGCAACATTGTCTCCTCGAGTTCTGCGGCTGTTTCCCAACGCTTGCGAAATGTCTGAAATTTTACTAATTTCACCAAGCGCTGAATCAGTTGTATCAACCCCAATTCGAAACGAATTTTGGCTAATTCCATTGCTAACCTCTCGACTCGAACCGCAAATGCACTAACGCCCTCATCTGTGCCCTGTCAAAGACTGCAAAATTCCAGATGTAATTCTTCTAAAGTTCTTCCTCCAAATCCTGCTCCTTTTGTACCTGTACGTGGAGTCCGCCAGAGTTATATCATTTTTGCTGCTCGGTACTAAGGGGGTCGTACCTTCCGTAGTATCTGCAAAAAATTGACTTGGTCAGCTGGGCCGATGATATCTGTCGTCGCCTTTATGGGTGCATTCGATACACCGACTACTGACAACGAACCTGGTACGTCTACCAGTGCTGGTGCTCCGACCAGTTGCTCTGTTACGTCTGGCACGCCGGCCAGGGCTTCATCAATAACTGACACACGTGCTAGTGTCCTTCGGCCCATCTCGATAAACTTTATCTCTCCACGAGATACACTGTGAACTCCTTTGGAAACTGACATATCCTCCAGAGCCTCACTGAGCCTCTCTATGTCTACAGTACTTCCAATTACCTGAGAAACCGCAGATTGCAGTGGAAATTTTCCGGAATTATTTCCACTCCGACGACAAAAATTTCTGGCTGCAACAAATTCTCCACGAATATGTCTGTATGAAGCCATAACTATTAATGTAACTTGACTATTGCTAGTAAAAAGTCACAAAAATATTTCTTAATGCAGCTGAATAATTATTAAATAGTTATCAGCTGCTCCGGTCCCCCTCCCCCTTTAAGAGAGAACCAAGTGTGACCGTTGAAATTGAGGACAAAGTCAGACCTCGTACTATTCAGTTGCATAGATTTCTGGATTCAAAACGTCTCTCTGTAGGATTGGAATCTTCTGCTGGTCTATCCTAAGACGATCTTCTCTCTTCCCCAATGAAAATACACTCCAGGGGATGATAACGAACCTCTTATCCACCAAAGTTCACCGAATTATTTTCGTACCCTACTGTAGTCGTCGGCAAGAGTTGATCAGGCCCTGCATTCGAAGACGCACTGCTGCCACCAAAAATGTTAGGGATGAATCCCTGGGTTCTGCTAATTGGAGATAAATTTCCCTACAGTGGGTAGATACTGGAATCCGGTATATTACTCCGTAGAATTAGAGGTTTTTATTTATTCAAACTAACTCATAGTTATCCTGAAAAGATAAATATGAGGAATTTACAAAGATGAGACGAAATAAGTATTATGCTTGATTTACGTTGACGACTGAACTCCCGAATCCTCGTGAGTTCAGTTTATATAATAATTAAGCGGGTCATGTTATGACACTGATCAGCAGTGTTGCACATGAACGCTGAATTAGTAAAATACTGAGTGAAGCAAGTTGAACTCAATTCATTGTTCAACTTGTTCACTTTTGTAAAAAAATTATTACTTAATTGACCCTATTCTGGGGCATAACATAAAATTCAAAAGAATGCTGGATTGAGAGCAATAGAAAAGCTTTGTTTAAACTGTCTCTGGGGTAAATGTGGGGAGATGAAAAATATAACGAAAAAGTCAATTATTCGAACATATGAGGAGTTCGCCAACATGATGTTCAATCCTAAAATCGAAGTGACAGGGCTTGCCCCTGTCGGTAACGAGATACTTTTCATGTTCTGGGAACATTTAAACGAAGCTGCAGAACTGCCTGCCAAGGCCAATGTTGTTATTGCGGCTTATACAACAGCTTACGCACGTCTCAAATTATATTCTTATTTAGAAAAACAGCAAGAACGCGTTTTATATTATGATACCGACTCAGTTATTTACGTCAGCGATGGAACGAAGGAATTACCACTGGGGAATTTTCTGGGGGACTTGACCGATGAAGTAGAGGGTTACGGAGCAGGGAGTTTCATTACGTCTTTTGTCTCGGGTGGACCTAAATTTTATACGTATCGTGTGAAGAAACCGAATGGAACCATCGCAGAAGTTAGTAAAATAAACGGCGTTTGGCTAAATTACGAGATGCATAAACAGATACATTACGATTCGATTCCTGCCCTCGTCATCGATAAGGTAGAATCTTACCAGATCAACTACAAGGGCATAAGACGTACCATGTACCATGACATAATCACGAAACCCGAGAGTAAAATTATTCGCGCGATGGGCTTAAAACGGAGGCTTGATGAGGATGCACCGAAAATACATGCAAACTCCATAAGAGACGTTTAAAAAACGAAAAAAAAAATGCACACATTTTGGAAAAAATTGAACTGATAATTGGAGGCTAAAAATTTTTAAACAAAAAAAAATTCTTTGTCACAAAAAAAGCACGAGAATCGCACTCTAGAAAACTATCCAGAAAATTATGAACAAGAAAGCTATAAGATCTTTTTTTTATACGAAAAACCGAACAAGAATTTTCACTAAAAATATCATTCAAAATATAAATAAAAACTTACCATCCGGTAGGTTCTCTCCATTTCAGTGATGACTGATCCGACCATTTTCAAACTTTCTGTCTTTTTGTCGAAATGAAAAATCACACGGCGCACTGTACGAAAAACGGTGGAGACTTGTCACTGGAGACTATCCTGAAGAATGTGGAGTTGTAAGTGAGTGTTCTAAGGATCTCGTAGTTTACATATCTCGAATTGTTTATTCCTTTCTTCTCTTTTACTTTTGTCTTTGCTGCAACATTCGTCACCTGATTGGAAATGATCCACTTGACATTCTAGTTCTTTTTTCGCCCCGATCTTTCATTTTTTCGGCGGTATGTACTTTTCATCCTCTATGTATTTGTCAACATATACATTTGGTGACCGATCTGCGAGATATTTATTAAATAGTTCGACGTCTTGATCTCTCCAAATTTTATCCATTTTTACAGTCGAAAATATTTTTCACGAATAATCCAGAAAAAAAATCGATGTTACGCGTATTAGAAAAACATTCACAGTGATGAGGATAGCATGATAGAGGTGGAGATAATATACATCATATGAAATCTATGGTAGTGGGAACATGTGTGCCGTTGACCTGCAGCACTCTCTACAGTGGGAGTAATGTGTGGTTAGCATAGGACAGTTATGTGAATGGTGGGGGTCTGAGCGTGCCCCACTCCCATGTCTGGCGCTACAAAACGCGGCTGCTTGCAATGTATTTCATTCAGTTCATTTGATATCCTCCATCTATATTTTTACCATGGAAAATATCAACGAAAAAGAGTGCAGTGGTGTTGAACAGCCGGCGGTGCTGTCGCAAGTTATACCTCTCAATAAGTCGGAGACGAAGCAAATTCGTGTTGGTTTACAAGTTACCTGTCTCGGTCAATTTATTCCTGTGGTGCAGTTTATGGCCGTACGCCCCAACGGTGTCATAATGTCAATGTCACTGAAGGAATGGGGCCTTCTGTATAAAGATCTGGATGTCATTACAGACGACTTTGACCCTGAGAAGTTTCACCCAAAAGCCATTCACAATGTACCTGCTAAGCAATTTGGGGATGTCAAAGTTAGATTCCATCGCAGCTACGATAACCCTTGAGTGGCCTTTGTGTGCGCTTCATACGTGGTGTAAGACAACCACTCATTATGATGAGTCCCAGCATTACCACATTAAAAAACAAAGCTACAAGGATCGAACAGTGGTTACACTTATCGGACTCATTGCCTCTCAAACAATACAATGAGTCTCTGATCCGGGCGATCACAAGTATTGCCATGAATTATATGGAATACAACAGGATGCCAGCCACTGAACAACTTCACTATTGCATACGCGACAATTTCGAGGAGATTTACCTTCTGGCAAAGGATGACTTCCACCGTACAATACCTCAGGACAATCTGGGATATTTCTATCAATTTTTTGGTGAAATTTTCCACTTCTACTACGACAAGTCGGATGGTTTTGCGGGAGGGGCTTACCGAATGCCCTCACACTAAATACTTTATAATAATAATCTCTTGTGATTGTAAATAATTTTAAATTAGAAGGAAAAAAATATCATTTGTAAGCCTAAAAATGTATTCCATTATTTTCTACGAATTAAAGAAAAGGTAATTCGTAAACCTTGTGTTATTCATTTACGAGAAACCTCGACATTTTTCCAGCTACGTAGAAATTTGCAGGAAAATATATTCGTCTCCATGTCAGGTCGAAAAATATGATCGTTTTGGAATTTTTTTGTGCACTATACAATAATCAGAAAAAATTCAGCGACCTCAAAATAAGAAAGAGAGAGAGAAAATTTATTTTCCACACGCCAACCATTTTCCACCCACCAGAACTTTTTCTTCCACTACCCACTTACCATTCATCAGCCACGTTCCACCCACCACCCCTGTTACAGCCGCAACCCATTTTCCATCTTCCGGCCATTTTCCACCCACTACCCACTTCCTGTGACCCTTGGGCTCCAACTTTGAGGCCCTGCATGCCAGGGGGCCCCCAGCACGCCGACCTCCTCTTTAACTTACATGCCGCCGAGTGGGAAGGGGGGACGTGTACGTGCACTTCCTGAAAAAAGGGGAGAGGGAGCGTGGGAAATCCGCCAATCTCGGCCACTTACTACTGCCGTAAGTGCATTACAAAATGTAAACGTGTAAAACATCCCGAGTTGCCACTACACATGTCACGTGCAAACATTTCGGTGTCTAGTTTTCGAACGCACATTGTAACGAGTAGCTCAAATATATACACTTTTGGCAAGTATATTTTACATACTGGTGTGTAGTTTAAACACACTAGCGTGTAAAATCTACACACTTTTGCAATAAGGAACACACCTAAATGAAATTACACACATCCCAAACGTGTAATGTGCAATAACTACACATTATGTTTCACACTTGACTTTACAGTGTAGCAATTAACAAGAGCATTACTAACTTTTTTAATCGTGGATAAAAATGTCTTCTTAACTGCAGAGCTTACAATCTTGCTCTTGTTGTTTGGAATTCATCCGATGCTCCTGAAAATGGGAAATCTTGAATTTATCTATCTATTTATCTATTATATTCGGTAAGATTCGGTCGACGGAAAAAAGATGACCAATCCTCATGAAAGGCGTGTAGAGTGAGGGGAATATCCATTTGAACCAGCGGATATCTTTCGTTCACATCCTCAATAGGGTATAGATGTCTCGTTGTAATAAGAAGGACTGCAATATTTATAAAACATATAATTTTGAAGAAAAAAATTTTTTCCGGGTCGACTAGGTAAACTTAAGTGATGGCAAGAGGACGTTATTAGATTTCCTTTATGTCAAATATGTTGTAAAAGAAGAAAGCAAAATTAGACCTATGTATTGACGCGTAAACTGGCCGCACAATCCACCTAATTCTGAGGTGTATAATCCATGGCCAAGTACACAATTGAATTGCCATAGTACTGTATCATTTGTTGATTGGATACAATACTTTGTCGCATTATCATTTGCATTCAATTAGTCAATGGGGGATGATTTACACAAGGTATGTACTCAGGTTGCTTTTCGTGAGCTCACATGGTACATTACCAATGAAACTCAGGGGAGAAAATACAAGAACATTGGGATTGTGTCTCCGGGGGTCGATCGCTCATCTCCTGCAATAGTGGGTGTCGTGCCCGTGTAGGGCAGCAGGATGAGAACCCTCTCTATCATACCTTTTCACCCGTAATCTTCGTCATTCCCTGGTACAATATAACTCAACATCCATCATTCTGTGGCGCATATTAAACATTTTTATCATATATTCCATTGGTCTTTTGGATCGCTAGGACACGCAACCGATCTGGTTATGAAGCTTTTCTGTCGGTTTTACGCACCATTCCAATCGGTTACATGGATGTGGTTCTATGTCGACTTCCGTGGGCTTTTCCGGGAAAATATTAAGACAAAAAATAATAATCGGGTTTTTATAACCGTATTGTTCGCCGTCCTCATCTTTGACTCGGTCCGCTAACTCTACACGAGTGAAAAATCCCATGTCGACAGTCTGACAAGGAGAATATACGTCTTCTGTGTTCGTTTCCTTTTCATAAAAAAAACTGGGGGTAGTCAGTTCATCCTTATTTACAGTTCATCCTTATTTTACACGTCATGACATCTTCTCGAGAAATTTTTGTCACCCAAATATCTAATCGAATATCGCAGCTATCTCGAAAGTCTGTCAGACTTCTGACTATTGTCCGTTTCAGAAGTAGAGGACCCTGAGGTTAAACAAGCATAACTTTGGTAAAAAAAAATCGTAGAAATATGAGACAGGTTTTAATTGGTGAATTGAATAGTCATTTCATCCTATATAGAGTCTCATCTCTTTAAATTTATTAATGTTATATCTTATTGTAAAGTAAAAGCGGAAATACGCCTGTTTTTACGATGCCGGGAAAATCGAGATACGCGGTAGCGTATCGGCGAAGAAAAGTTTTGACCGACTGAGCAAAACATCAGGTTTGATCGACTGAGCACCGCGTATCTATACACGACAGAACTTCCCCCTCCACTACCTCTAAATGATTTACATTCCGTATAATGAAAACGGGACGACAAATCGGGAAAGTGTCGTTAGTTACATTCACTAAATCGCCTATGAGCTTTCCAACAGTGTAACTATGGTATTTTTTGGATTAACAGTAAAAAAGATAGGCGCATAGCAACGAGTTGATATTCACATTCTCACGATTCACATTATAAAGTGTGAGAATCAAGTTGTAACGTTGTAACGTTAGAGCTTCATATTCAACGCTGAAGTGTTGCCACCAGTGCATTTGAATGTGGGTTGTGATGTTGTTATGGAGAACCATAGAAAATGTTCTTCTTCACGTTAAATCACTTATTAGAATGAAACGGAAAATCGACTCGGTGTTCTATTGTGTTTTTTCACGTCGAAAATTCGAATTTCATCCCGCCATATCTATATTCATATGCAGACCTCGGACATAAAGGTAGTTTATGCACTGTTTGTGAGGTTATCGGTTTATGTTTGGAATGTGACAAAAGGAAGATGTGTCGAAAATATTGTATGATTAAGTATTAAATGTCCGTGAATAATTAAATTCGAAAAGAAAATATTTATTTTTCTCCGAGTGTAACAGAAAATGTTTTCATTCCGTGGAAAAAAATTCACTAAATTAAGTGACCGTGAAATGCGAACAATCTTGTGATTACCCTAGCGGAGCCAGTGGATAGTTCGACTCTTTATTTGTTCCTTGAATGGAGAGCAAATAGAGAGTTCGTGGAGAGTTGGACTGACAGGGCCAACTGTCTACTATCTACTCTTTCTAGAGAGTAAAGAGTTCGGATCGGATGCTTGGTGGGGGCAATTATCCACTCTCTACAATTTCTGGAGAGTGGATAGCCGGGATCGCCGACTCAATATCTTGTGACCCTTATTGCTTCTGACCCTAAAAAATTTGTGACCCTTAAAAATGTCAAACCATTAAATATTTAAACTACATTATTTTTTAGCATTAAAATGAGACCAACTGTCTACTATCTACTTTTTCTAGAGAGTAGAGAGTACGATCGGATGCTTGGTGGGGACAACTGTCTACTCTCTACAATTTCTGGAGAGTGGATAGCTGGGATCGCCGACTCAATATCTTGTGATCCTTATACTACAGCTATCCATTCTCCAGAAATTGTAGAGAGTAGATAGTTGCCCCCACCAAGCATCCGATCGTACTTTCTACTCTCTAGAAAAAGTAGATGGTAGACAGTTGGCTTCATTTTAATGGTCAAAAATAATACAGTTTAAATATTTAATGATTCGACATTTTTAAGGGTCACAAAATTTTTAGGGTCAAAATCCAAAGTTTTAGGGTCAGAAGTAATAAGCGTCACAAGATATTGAGTCGGCGATCCCAGGTACCCACTCTCCAGAAATTGTAAAGAGTGGACAGTTGCCCCCACCAAGCATTCGATCGTACTCTCTACTCTCTAGAACAAGTAGATAGTAGACAGTTGGCCCTATCAGTCCAACTCTCCACGAACTCTCTATTTTCTCTCCACTCGAGGAACAAATAGAGAGTCAACTCACTCTCTACTAGCAGTCTACAGGTTCCGTCAGGGTATTTAGGAAAAATTAGTAGGAGACGGTGGGATTAAATGGACACTTTGAACCCTTTCCAAAATGTTGATGTCTTATTGAAGTGTTGATGAAATAGTTTTTTTTTTTTAAATTAAAGTAAAGTCAGCTCCTTTGTAATGAGCTTAGACTGAGCTTAATCGATAAATTTGTTCCTTGGTTATAAATATTGAAATAACAAGACAGAAGTGTCCATTCCACCCAATGTTTCCCTAATATTTTTAAAAACGAAAAAAACAAAAACAGATGTTTTCAAAAAGAATTCTTTGTAAACATTTTGTTCGACTTTTTCTATACGGAAATCAGTTCATCTGTCCACGAAATACAATCCATATAGGAATCATCAAAGCAAAAATTGAATGAGGAACCAAATCAAGTCAGAAAATTGTTAATAGATGATTAAAATTTGAAATTCGGTGGAGAGAATAAATCTGGAGTAGAACTGTTTATTTCCCTTCAATTGTTGATTCAAAAAATGTTCTATCTTATGAAAAATGAACAAATTTCACCGGATGTAAAAACAGTCCTTGCTTATTTTGAAAAAAATAATGAAATCTGCCTAAAAACACAAAAACAAATGTTTTTGTAAAAAAACTGGGCCAATAAAAAGTTTTGTTTGACTCCTACTGGGAAAACAAAGTTTTTGAAAAATACATAGAAATAAAAAAGGAAGCCAAGTTAGGAATTTTGAATAAATGGTGATAGTGCACATTCAGGTTTCTTTAAGAAAAATAGTTCTCAATGGAATAAGTATTCTAAAAAAATTCTCCATGAAATAAAAAATCAGTAGGAGCAGGACCAACGTTCTTGGCACGGAGTTTTGCAATTCACTGTCTGTGTTAATCTATTCCTCCATCCTTTGATCTGCGCCAAGGACGTTGGTCCCGCTCCTACTAATTTTTTATTTCATGGAGAATTTTTTTACAATACTAATTCCATTGAGAACTATTTTTCTTATAGAAACCTGAATGTGCACTATCACCATTTACTCAAAATTCCTAACTTGGCTTCCTTTTTTATTTCTATGTATTTTTCAAAATTAATGAACTTTCCCGTCTACTTATAGTTCCAAAAAATGACCTTTATTTATAACTTTCATGCCTGCTTCTTGTGACCCTTGGTTTTGAGCATCATTTTTCAGTCTTGTCTCGGAACTTCCCTTCTGACCCTAATTTAATTTTATGATTTCTGACACTCGTCTGTAACCCTTGCAGTGGACTCTCCTCAATTCCCGCAGTTCGGAGGGTATCTTTGAAGCTATTTCATGTGAAATGCGAGTAAAGGAGAGACCCTCACTCTGCCAGTTCAGGCGGCATACGAGAAGGGAAAGCTGGAAATGGCGAGGAGGATCGTTTCAGTGGGAGGAAAGGAACATAACCTTCTGTGTAATCCACTACGCAGTCCGCAGCAAATGACGTCACAGAGGATGATAAATGATAAATGAGGAGTGGGGGGAAGATTTTGAGGAGAAGCAGCCTTCGAGGGAAGTAGAGTGCGAATCATGGAATAGGAGAATAAAGGAGAGTCCACGGTATTTATGACCCTCATGCCTGACTCTTATGATCCTCAATTTTCAAACCACCTTTATCTGGCCTTTATCTGATTTTGTGATTTCTGACCCTCATCTTTTACCCTTATTTGCAACCCTCATGCCTAACCCTTGTGACCCTTAATTATTACCCTTAATTCGGACAGTCGCACTCGAATCACGTGACCCTTAATTGTAATTCTTATTTTTGAACCTTCGTTTCAAACCTTATTAAATTTTTTAATGTTTGACTCTCATCTGTGATGCTTATGACTGACACCCGTAACTCTTAGAAGTTATCTTTGCTACCCTTCCGATTAATGCGCTCGTCCTTCATGTTTGGCCCTCTCGATTGTTTTTTTCCGCTTCCCTGTTCATTCTTTGTTATAGACTTGAATCCCCAGTTGCCTTGAATCTCCCGTTTGACCTTTGTAATCGCTGCATTCTAACTCGTTTAACCCTCACTACCATTCGCCTTTTATTCCCCAGGGACTTGCTCTTATTATCTGAAACATGAAAGAAATGAAGTTCTCGGAAGTGTCCTGAATCATAGCTCTTGCTCTGATCTTCCCTACATTGCCGATTACCAGACAAGTGATTGATGACAAGAGAAGAACACTAATCATACTCTTATAAATAAACTATAATTACAATTCTCATTTGATAGGACCACGTCGTATCGATTAAAAAATGAAAACCAAATCCCACTCCACTGCATTTGTTGTAAGATTATTATTTGATGTATACTATTTACCCTCTTGTTTAGTGACACGGTGTGCCCAAAAATTATGGGCTTACGATAGTACAGAGTTGATATGCTATCAGCACAACGTACTCCTCACTAAAATGAATGGAAAGATGATAATTTTTCATAATCTCTATGTTAACTTATCATCTGGAATAGAATTTGATGGAAAACTTACTAATCATCATGAAAAATTAACAATTACGCATTTTCCCCTAATTGAACAAATCGTACGCTGTACACACTGCAAACCCAAGGGTGTAAAAATGACACGTTTTCACTGTGTATTACAATTCTTTCTATTTATTTTGTACATTCAATATTTACATAATTTTTTCAGGTTAATCTACATATTATTATGAAGATTAAATATGTATGTGCTCTGTGAATCACTACACTACAGTATAGATTTGGGGGTTATCGAATTATGGAATTAATAATCTTGTAATGAGAATCTTTAATGGCCCAATGATCATACTCCAAACTGTCTACAGTACTCTAATAATGGAATAATGAAAATCATTGCAATTATTATAAGGTCGGTAGGCCCATTATTATTTAATTATTATTTCATTCATTATTTATCGTAGTTAATGGATGTCGCCGAAGGATTCAAAGATTTTTTATTTTTGCAATTTCATCTTTTACCTTGCATCATTAATGCAAAAGATGAAAAAGATTTCGGTTTAGATTTTGTGGAAAAATGTAGTGAAAAAATAGCATATTTTGAGCATAAGTATTTATGTTTCTATGCTACAAGCGTAAGTTCATTTTTTTTAATGGCACCAACAATTTTCGTCTCACAAAAGTTATTGTACTCGGCGAGACGAATACAAGGCTATGACACATGAAGTATTTTTTTAAGTTCTTGGGCCAATATTACAAAAAATTGAGAACAATGGAACAAAAGTCCCAATGCGTGTGTGTATATGTGTGTCTGTGATTTCAATCCCCGAATAATGCATGATCACTCACTCACTCTGTACTGAATAATACTCATGAGTTTACTCTATCTGAAAAGGCTCATCATTTCACAACCAAAACAACCTTTGTTGACAAAAACATTCTAAACTCATTCAACTTTCTTTACCTAGGCAGACTTTCAAATGATAATGGGCCGATTAGTGCCCGATTTGATAGATCATAGTACAACTTATCCATTTTTTTGGAATATTAGCCCAAAAACATGAAAAAATACTTCATGTATGATACCATTGTATTCATCTCACCAAGTCCAACAACTTTTGTAAGACGAAAAATCTTGGTCCTATAAAAAAAATGCTTGTGCTTGTAGCATAGAAGCATAAACACTTATGCTCAAAATACGCTTCTTATTACTTTTTGCCTTTTAAGGCCCGGATGGAGGGATTTTTTTCCCAAGTGGCGATTTTACGCCCCCCCAGTTTGCGGTCAAAGCAAGAAGCTTTATCCTGACCATAGCTATGTCGGTAACTGCGGGAATGATAGGAAACCAGGGTCACATATAAAAGTGGGGCTCGGAAGGGGCCCCGCAGTTTTTGTTTCTTATTCTGTTCGTGTTTATGTTTTCCGGTAGATCTTCTCATGTTTCCTATGAAGTTTTCGAGAAATATTTCCGATTTTCGAGAGAATTCTCCGGTTTCTGAGAAAATTCCTAAAAATTCTTTAGTTTTCGAAAAAATTACAAGGATATTTAGAGTTTTCAAACAAAATTCGAGGAAATTCTAGGGTGCCCGAGTACGTTCGAAGAAATTCTTCAGTTTTCTAGAAAATTCCAGAAAAAATTTGTGTTTTCGAGACAGTTGTAGATAATTCTTAGGTTTTCGAGAAAATTCTAAGAAAATTCTTCGGTTTTTGAAAAAATTAGAGGAGGCGGGGTAATATGGACAACTGAAATAAACTGGACACTCAAAAATTGGCGAAAAAATTATTTTTTTCAAAATTCAAAATTTTAAAAATTGATTCATTGGGCATTATGAACACCTGATAAATCTGTATGGACGGGACTAAAATGAACACTCAAAATATTTTCAATAATTGATTTTTAAAAATTGCTTCTTGGCAAAGTCCACAACTTAGAAATTATTCAAGAGTGGGGTAAAATAGACATCTGAAAAATTTGGTCCTATTCCAAAATAAAGAAAATTTTTAAAGGACATTTTCCAACAGAATCGTGTCGGTAGCTTTGTATAAAGAAAAATTAGAGTTGCGGAAGATATTAACAAACAAACTTCGACTCTATTAAATTTTCCATTGAAGTTTGAAATATAAAGTAGCTTTGAATTTCCTGTTTTACTCTTGAAATAACTTTGAAATTATTAATTTTTTTCCAATGACGAATTGCACGCCCTACACATCTGACCTTTTGTTCATTTGCGAAATTTGTAAGATGGCTACTTTTCTACTCACAGAGGAAATCACCATAAAACAATAGGCGGAGAGGAGGATGAATGAGCAAGAAAAATTTGATTTACCACCCCCCACGACGAACGTCAAAAATAAGTTTAAAAATAATAATTTTAAAAATAATAATTTTTTTTTTATTTGAAAAATTAACATTGTTGAAACATAAAAAATTGAGGAAGAAATCGAGGTGTCCATTTTACCCTGTTTTTTTCTTATTACGACGCAGTTTCATGAGAATGTGTTGGTTTTTATGATCTTCAAATGAAGTCGGAAGAGTAGATTTGATCAAATTCAACTCATTATTTAAATCTGATGAAAATATTGTCCTACCCTCCCCTGTAACAATATCTCGAATTTTCAAAAAAAAAAATCGAGGAAATTCTAAGGTGTTTGAGTACGTTCTAGAAAATTCTTAGGTTTTCGAGAAAATTATAGGAAAATTCTCCGGTTTTCGAGAAAATTATAGGGATATCCTTAGCGGACCAAGTTGATAGTTGAACTCTCCATAATTTCCTGTGTTTGAGAGAAAATTGAGTCGGAGTGACGAGGCCAAAAATATATTTTGTGCAAACCGATCTTTTTACTACCGACTTTTTTTAATCTGTCAGTAGGCGCGCGGTTCCACCACCGTTCTTGAGACGCGCGATTAGGGAATCGCTCATCGGCTTCTCGTATTAATAGAGCCAAATAGCACCATAGACGGTGCTGTTCGGCGTTCTGCGACACGAGCCCCATACCCGTAACACGTGGAAAATTTCGACCGTGCTGAAGAAAATATTATTTTTCTACTCAACCCTTATCAATAGACGACTGTTATCACCGCGAGAGTTAACTAGAAGAGTTACTTGAGGCATAAAAAAAAATTCAGCAAAAGATTTGCGCTTTTAGGGTATATTTCCTATGGAGTGAAAATTGTTGTGAGGTAATCGCTCATAGCGCGCCTAGTGACGGGTTAAAACAGACAATAGGATTTATTATTTTTAGTGATTTCTTCAATTTCAATCAACTTTTTTCAGAATTGAACATTTGATTTTGGAATTTTGATTCTTGACTATCTCTGAATCTATTCTCGATTTTTTTAATAGTTGACAGTTGCATTTTTTATTCTCTATTGTCTTTCAATCGACTCAATTTTTTTGAAAATTAAGAGTTGGATTTTTGATTCTCAATTGTCTCACAATCTACTCTCACCTTTTTTGGGAATTGAAAGTTGAATTTTTTTATTCATGAAAATATGATTTTTTATTCTTAATTCTCTCTCAATCTACTTGAAAATTTTTNTTTTTTTATTCACGAAAATAGGATTTTTTATTCTTAAATCTCTCTCAATCTACTTGAAAATTTTTGTGAAAGTTGAGTTAGATTTTTTGCTTCCAAATGAAAGCCCTGATGTATTCGTCACATCTGAAATTTTCATTTTTGTGCCAGGATGAGTAATTTTGGTCTTAAGGGTTCGAATATCATGCAGTTTTTAGATCATGTCCGTATATATGTATGTATGTACGTATTTGAGTTTTTTTTCAAATTTAGTTTTTCGACGATCATTCAAAAAATAATCACTTGTAATACCACAAGAGCTTCAAAATTATCGGGTATTTTCCGATAGGTTCATTGCAAACAAACGAAGGAGTCAAGTTTTCCAGGTTAAAAAATCACGAGTGCGAAGCACCCGTGATTTTTCCTGAAAAACTTGACGACTTCGTTTGTATACAGGGAACCTTGAGGAAAATGCCCGATTAATTTTGAAGCTCGTGTGGCATTCGGATGATTATTTTTCCAATCCAAATGTCGGGCAATATAATTGGACCATGAGACGAAACTCACAATTGAGAAACGAAAGTTGTATAAAATTAACACAACAGCATTCAATGTGTGTGTCAGTACTCAATGTGTAGTTTCTCTCATCACAAAAACTGGTAAATTGATTCCAAATTGTCTTCTTCGTTTTCTCCGTATTGAAGGGGATATTCCCCTTTACTTTTTCATCAATGGTTTTCAGGGAATGAACTCCAAATCTACTCATTTCGAATAAAAATCCTTGGATTACCACAATTGAATTCAATCTGTCAGCTTGACAAGGGGTTAATTCGACTGCATGATGTTTTGTTTTTTATATAGCAACTACCAGACAAAATTATCAGAAAATTATCAGTTGAAAACCCTGTAGCTTGTACCACGTGATGTCGAATGGGCCAATTATATTGCCCGATATTTGAGTTGGAAAAATAATCGTCGAAATCTCTTCAATTATGGCTTAAAATATTCTTTTGGATGTTATATCGGTCGAGTTCGAAGATAGCGGCGATCGAATCATTTGCTTTGAAATTATAGCCTAAAAAGCATTTAATCGAGGTTTAATGAGTTTAATCGCGGCTTAATCAGGGTTTAACCAAGGTTTCGTCAAGGTTAAATCAAGATTTAATCAACAGGTCCCGCGATCAAGCCAAGGTTGACCCACAGTCAACCCAAGGTTGACCCATAGTCAGCCCAAATTTGATCCGTGGTCAAACCAAGGTTGATCCATGGTTAAGCCAAGGTCGACCCATGGTCAAGCCAAGGGTGAACCATGGTCAAGCCAAGGCTGATCCACGGTCAAGCCAAGATTGACCCATGGGCAGGTCACGGTTGACCCATGGTCAAGCCAAGGTTGACCCATGGTCAAGCCAAGGTGGACCCGTGGTCAAGCCAAGGTTGACTCGTGGTCAAGTAGTGTTTCCCGATACCCAAAAAAATATCGATACTCAGTATCGTATCGAAGCAGATTACTTGGTATCGATACCACAAAGTATCGCCTTGGAAAATATCGATACTCGTAATATCGATCTTTTTAAAAATTGTGGATGACATTGGCAAATAGAAAAAAATTAAAGTTGAAGAATGTCGCGTTAAAAGACCTTAAACATTCAGATTCATTCACGTGAGGATATCCCAGTATTGTTTACAATTTGGTACAGATCATTCTATAGATTCCGCCACTTTCAATCATCAAATTTGTCAATTAACCCATTGCGCCACCATCGTCTATCCCCACTCTATAGCTCCGCGCGGAGCGACAGAGGTGGGGATGTTGAGAGAGAGAAAAACGGGAAAACGTAATTTTATAATTATTTTTATTGCATGTATTTTGTAGTTTACAATAAAGTCACTGAATACAACAATAAAATAATACGTTACCTCAGTATTTGGGATCATCAAAATTTAATTTTGCAAAACGAAATTGACAAAAGTGATTTCTTTTCTATGAATCAGTAGGAAAATCTAAGAATGGAATGACTAAACTCAACTGCAGAACAATAATTTACAATTAATATAATGGTTATGAGCAAAAAAAATAGAAATTATTCTTTTTTCCATCATTTGAAATTATGATAATTTAATAATTTTGAGAAAAAAACAACCGTACAAGGGAAAAAAACCACGTCAACGTTTTCAGCGTTTTGACTATCTCCAAATGGACAAAAATATGAAATATTCAATAATCAGATAAAGAATAATTGGGAATCAATTTGATAATAATAAAGGGGAAGAGATGAACTGAGCGAGAGAAAGAATATAGTATCAATGTTTGAACCGTTTTCCACGTCTCGGAATGATAAAAAAAATACAATATCCAATACATATACAATTTGAGAGTTTGACTATGATATTTGGTTGATTTGTAGTTCAATTTTCTATTTGGAAGAAGCAAACGAAAGACAGAAATCTCAAACTATGTCAACAGACTTACCTAACGTAACCTTAAAACTAGATTTCCAACTTCCTGGTTTGTTCACATAACTGTTGATCACGAATCAATTCACAAAAGAAATAAATAATAGAGTAGAAATGAGTTTTGAAGGAAAAACAATTATGGAACACAAAAAACAGCCATACACCCGTCGCAGTGAAAAGGTGGATACGGGCCTGACACTCGGTGTGGTGAGGAACTCATCAACGCACCAACACTCGGCCGCAGTCGCACACAGCCATGTTGCGCGTACCCGTTGGTTAGTCCCCCACCACCATCACACCGATACTTTTCGTGAGCTTGGTGGCGCAATGGATTAAATTACGCAAGGAAAAATTGAGATAAGTTATGAATATTCAGTGTCATTCACATTACGTTTTGCACAGAATTATTATTTTCTTCATTCGAGGGTAGAACGTCATGAGAGTCACTAGGGAATAATCAAATTTCATGAGGGTTAAACTCTGAAACTCTAAATTTCACCAGTCAACCGACACGAGGGTCATATGGGAATGGCCAAATTTTACGACGATCACAAGGGGATGGTCAAATTTCACGAAAGTGAAACGGCACGAGACAAAAGGAGATGGTCAAATTTCATGAGAGTCAAACAGCACGAGAGTCACACGGGGATGGTCGAACTTCACAAGAGTCAAACGTCATAAGGGTCACAAGAGTGTGGTCGAATTTCACAAGTGTCAGACGTCACGAGGGTCTCACCGGGATGGTCAAATTTCACGAGATGGGAACGGCACGAGGATCACAAAGAGACGATCAAATTCCACGAGAGTGACCCGACACAAGGGTCACAAGAAGATAGTCAAATTGCACGAGGGTCAAACAGCAAGAAGGTCGCGAGGAGACGGTCAAATTTCACGAGAGTCAACCGACACAAGAGTCATACAGGGATCGTCAAATTTCACGAGGGTCAAATGTCACGAGAGTCACAAAGGAATAATGAAATGTTATGACGTTTGAATGTTCCAATGGTCATTTTCCACGAAGGTCCAACGTCAAAGGAGCGAGGAGCAAAGGATCCCCTTGTCTCCTTGTCTCGCTCGTCACGTTTGACACTAGTGAATTTTGTTTCCATGTGACCCTTGTGACTTTTGATCCATGTGAAATTTGATCATCCTTTTGTGACCTCCGTGACCTTTGGCTTTCGTGAAATTTAGGCATTCCCTTATGACTTTCGTGACGTTTGACTCTCGTGAGATTTGACCATCCCCTTGTGACCCTCGTGCTGTTTGACCCTCGGGAAATTTGATCGTCCCCTTGTGACTCTGGTGACTTTTGATCCATGTGAAACTTGATCGTCTCAATGTGACCCTTGTGACTTTGGACCTTCGTGAAATTTATTCATCCCCTTGTGATCTTCGTAACGTTCGACCCTCGTGATGTTTGACCCTCTTGAAATTTGACCATCCTCTTGTGATCCTTTTGTCCCTTCTGATATTTTGACCCCGATGAATCATCTTATTCTTGTGACCTCCCTGGTCTTTAAATCCCTTATGAATATTTTTTAGATTAATTTTTTTTCGCATTACTTGTCCCTGAGAAAATATCGATCCCAACCCAGAAATATCGATACACCCAATATCGCAATTTTTCGCTTTTTTTCGGCTCCTGTTCCTAGTTAATTTTAAAAATTTCCGTTCACTAAAAATTTCATTTCAAATTATCTGTGAAAAAAAATCTATTAAAATTGTCCTGGGATTAATTTTTAATTCCGAAAAAGTTGATTGGAAATAAAGAGATCACCAAGAATTACAAATCCAATTCTCAATTTTCAAAAAAGTTGATAATATTGAGAGGGGCTAGCATAAAATGCATTGTAGTCCTCGTTGCTCCAATCCTCAACTAACTCTCAATTTTCTCTCAAATACTGTAAATTATTGAAAGCCCAACTATCAACTTGGTTCGCCAGTTATTCCTATAATTTTTTCGAAATCCGGAAGATTTTCTTGGAATTTTCTCGAAAACCTAAGAATTTTCAAGAACCGCATGTGAAAAAATTTGATAGAAAAATCTTGCGAATTCGTTAGGAATTTCTATTACAGTTTGTTTTGAATTTTCTACTAGTTTTTGGCCGATACTAGTAAAATGTTCAATAGAATATATTCAATAGAAAAAGTCAGTGCAATTCGATTTTCCTATGTAACTTATACTCTTCAGATATTTTCTGTAGAATGTCCTTGGCTCAAATTTTCTACTATTTTCCTTTTGTTCTCATCAAGAAAATCAAACAAAAAAAGTTCGAAAATTTGAGAAGAGGAAATTCTATAAAAAATATCTCAATAGAATAAGTTATATAGAAAACAAATCGAATTCTATTGACTTTTTCTACTGAATATTTTTTGTTGAACGTCTCAATAAAATCGGCCAAAAACTAATTGAGAGTTCAATAGATATCCAATAGAAGTTTCTAACCAATTCGCTAGGTAAATATTTCTATTAACCCTCGATCACTCGCGCTCGGCCGCTAGCCTTCGTTTAGCGCACGGTTAGCGCAGCGCCGCTAGAGTAAACCGAGCGCACTGTTGCCATGTTGGCGCCTACCGCTACGTGCGTCTTTCAAATGTGGCAGAGAATGAAGAAGTAAATGTAGCTCGCTCGAGTGGTCGACAGAGATTCACTCGCACCGGGCGGAGCGGCGCGGCGCGGTTTTCTGTCCGTTCGACTTGTCTTTTTTTTGTAGCTAAACAAATTTTTCGAGAAAAAAACAGACAATGCCAACGCTCAATAAAAAGATTGAACTAGGAACTCTAATTTTTAAGAATTTTTAAGCGTCAAGAAAAACAAAAATATAAATAGACAAAAACGGGCGGCGTCGCGCTCATTGAACGAGTAATCGTGGGTTGAATTTTTTCATCCGTGACTTTTTAAAAAACCCAAGCATTTTCTAGAATTTCCTATAAAACTGGAGAATTTCTTCAAATTTTTCAAAGGATTGGACAATTCTCTCGAAAACTTGTTGAGAATTGAATGTTGGTTTCTTTTGTTGATTATTTTTAATAATCGGATCTGGCTTTCCCTGGGCCAATCAGAGTTCAGTATTCAATAACATGAAGTACTTCCCAATTAAAATTAAAGCGGTTATTTCCCCCTAGCTTTTGATAATTTCCCTGTCGTTTTTGATAATTTCCCTCTAGCTCTGCAATTGTTTCTCTAACCAAATAACTGTCAAATATTATCCTGTGAAGTGAAAGAAATTCATAAAGAAAGTCAAAATGAGTCGGTTTGGGAAGGATCCGATTACCAAAAATAATCCGTCGAATACCACCTGACCTCCAAAATTAATCAGACATTTCCCTTCTGTTTTCCTGCGTATCAACGATCGGGATAAGTTTTGCATAAAAATCCCTGGCGCTGCGCGCTCGGGATTTTAATCTGCAAAACTTCTCACTCCCGTTGCTACGCAACAAAACAATCGGGAGATATCCGATAATTTTGGAGGTCTCGTGGTATTACTACTGATTATTTTTCTTACTCGGATTTCAGCCAATCAGAGCGCAGTATTTGAGGCTGTCAACCAGTTTTATTTCGGAAATTTCTAAAAACAATTCCGGCGGAAATTCACTAGTAGCTTTTCAAATGTTTCTCATCTTTCAACGCATTTCACGTTTAATATTCTGTCTGACAGATAAACAAAAAAGTGGGTTATAAATGTATGACTGTGTAAATGTATCCGGGTGCTGTTCACTGCCCTCTGCTTGGCCGAAATCCGAGTAGAAAAATAATCCGTCAAATACCACTCGTGCTCCAAAATTAATCGGATATTTTGAAGCACTAGTGGTATTACTACTGAAAATAAGATTTTTGATTCTCAATTAGTTCTCAATAGTTTCAAAAAAATTGAGAGTTGGATTCTTGATTTTCAATTAACTCTCAATTCACTGAGAGTAGATTGAAAGACAATTGAGAATCAAAAATCCAACTCTCAACTCTCAAAAAAGTTGAGGGTACATCCAGAGATACTTGAGAATCAAACTTCAAAAATCAAATTTTCAATCCCGATAGTAAAGTTGATAATAGAGAGGGCGACTGGCATAAAATGCATTTTACGCCTCGTCACTTCAATTTTCAAATAACCCTGAATTTTCTCTCAAAAACCAGAAATTATCCAGAGTCCAACTCTCAACTTGGTCCAAATAGTCAAAAGTAGTTCTTTTAACGAGAATTAGTTCTGTCTCTTATACACATCTATATACNTTTGGATATTTACCGTCGCCATATTGACAGGGTGTCACGCGAGCGTGATGTGACTAGGGGAGATGGTGGTGTTTATTTTGCGTTATTTTCTAGTCAATATTAAAAATATAAAAACGTATTTCCCCCCTTCAAGGCACCATTTCCGTTAAGAGGCAATAAATTATCTATTTTTTCAAACAAAAATCAGATTTTTCAGTGTAACCATACGGTCGTAATTAGTGGAATCGGAAAATGTTTTTTTGTTGACAATTTTCTGGGGAATTTTCTAGGGACATGTCGGGCAAAAATCCATCCAACCGGCCCTTAAACCCTATAACTTTGGTCTGAAACTTTTTCGCGTTTAACGACTTTATAGCTAGTTATTTAGAACCGACGTCCAATGGTCGCGGTGGCTAAATCGTTAGTTCGGCTTGGCCACTAGGAGTTCATGGGTTCGAATCCCAGTCCGATCGGGTTTTTTAACTTCTGGAAACAGGGGTTGAGGGCTCGAAAGAGTGGGTGGGCTTCGGATTCCGACTGGAGGGGACCCTTAACTTCCGGTAAAGGGGGTTAAGGGGTTCGCCTGGGGCGGATTCTGGTGGGGTCCTTCTCGACTCGGCTCTGGACGAGCGGGTGGTTTCTAATAGAGGGATCGACTGTATCGACGGAGGTTTTCTGTGGTTTCCCCCGCCCCTCGCGGGAGCAAATGCGGTCCAGTGTACCAAGTCGGCCACAGCCGTAAGGTTAGGTAGAGGGTAGATGGCGGAGTAAACCAAAAGGGTTTAAAATGCCTTGAATAAAAAAAAAAGTTAGTTATTTACCCGTATAAATCATCTTGGGACACCCTGTATATTTAATCCATGTCACATCAATATCAATTGAAAAGAGTCCATATTTTGTCAAATTATGTTTTTCATGAAAAAATCATAAAAATAATAAGTAACAGAGCATATTTGAAACTGTTCTATTTTGGATTATTCATATAAAACAAATATTGAGTAATAAAATTCACAAATAAATGTGGTTGCATATTAATAACAAACGAAAATAGGTGGTAATCGATTGATTGTCATTGAAGTGTCATAAAGGTCGTGACCAAATGTCAAGCAAAAAAGTTTTCAAGTTCTAGGCGCAAAAATGTTTCCTAATCCTCCGAGTCAGGATATTTCTAAGTTCCACACGAGTGCGTCAGAAACTAAGTCCACAGACGCATTTGGTACTGTATAATTTTCGTGTGCTTTTTCGGCCTTGATGTGTCGCTGACGTATCCTGTGTTTACGACGAAACGTCAAACGTGTTAAACGTATTAACTGCGAACTTTGGACTTATTTCTTGTATGTTTGCCCTAACGTGTGAATTTTGAATAAAGAATTTCAACGTGTAAGGCTGAGTACGCATGAGCGATGCGTTCATTGTACACATTCAGTGTGTGAGTGCAGCGCACTTCCATAGAGGGTAACACACTAAAATTAAATTACACACGTCTCATCTGTGTAGTGTGTTAAAATGACATAGTGGGTAACACATTTGGGTTTGCAGTACTGATCTCTTTATAACTGAATAGACTATTCTTATACCTCCGCCACGCTACGAGTGAAGCAAATTAAAAGTCAGCCAGTGCCGCCGAACAGTTGCTCCGGTACTAAAGAAGGCGTCACTGCGCATGCACGCGGTCAGAGGGCGCGGGAGCATGTGTTCAATAATCTCATATTGGAATGTCTAGGAGCCTTAGGAATGAAAACTTCAGCCAAAATTGATTCGACTGTCAACTGCCATCGTGTACAGACGTTTGTACCAAATCAAAAATTGAAGAAAAAAGTTTCTGTGGCATATTGCTGCTTTAAAATTAGTTTAATTTATCCTTTTTATTAAATGTTATGTTTATTAGTCGAATCAGTGTTTGATTTGTTTAATTTGGTGCGTTTGTTCGGTGGGCAGACCGTTTTTTTTCGGTCTCTGCCCTCCCCCATAACCTTTTTTTTTTTTTTTATTAAAACAAGAGACTATTGATTTTCATTTTATCTAAAATGAATCATTCAAAAAACATTATCTCCGACGCTGAAATTGAAAAATTGATATCACAACATGAAGCCGATGAAAATTCCCATCTTCGTCCCACCTCCCAGAATAATTCTACCTCTCAATTCATGGATTCCGGTGACTCAGATGATGAAATGGATTTCGATCAAGATGTTATTCTAACGAAGACCTCTACCTTGGACGAATACAGAGCCTATTGCATACAAAATAACATTCCCTACTCTCCTGATCACCCTCGAAAAGTGATGTCACTTGTTACCTCTGCAGCCAGCCCTACCATCCCAAATCCAGTCACTCTAGATTCAGGTCAGACTGTTTCAGGAAACTCCCAGGCAAGTTCCTCATTACCACTCATTAAAAATCAACGACTCACCAAGAGGCCACGTACAAAAGATCCTTCCGACTCAGATGATCGCTCCTCTGAAAAGATTGTTCATCTTTCAACTGTACAAAATCCCATTTTGCAAGACAATCCGACTCCAAAAGTTATTCCAACTACATCAGCTCCTAAAACTCGTCGCATTATCCCACCTGAAATTCTCAGCAACCGTTATGCCTCTCACCATCATTACAAATCCTATAAAGTCATGTTTCATGCGGATTATTCCCAAAGTGGAGCATCAGACCTAAACCCCATGACAATCGGTAAAACTGTTGTCTTACTACTTGATAAAATCGGAATCCGATCCCAGTCAACTGATTTAAAGAAACTTGGATCTTCCGTACTCATCACGTTTCAATCACGTAAAGAAGCCCACACTATTATTAATCATCCATCCTTAAAAGAAAATAAGATTATTGCTTACATCCCTGAATGGTGTATCATGAGACAAGGAGTAATTAAAGGTGTTCCCAAAGATTGGACAATCGACGAAATCAAATCACATATTGATAGCTCCGTATCTATTAAGGAAGTTGAACGTTGTGATTATTTCTCACGCAAAGCTGACAAAACCCTTGTTAAAAAACCCTCAGAAACTATTCTCCTCAAATTTGAAGGACAATTAATCCCTTCAAGTGTGAAACTCTATGGGTTCATATTCAAGGTTAATCCGTTTATATCTCCAGTAAAAAGATGCTCCAACTGCCTCAGATTTGGTCATTCAAAAGCCCAATGCAATAACTCAAAAATATGTTCCCATTGTGCGAATGTTGCACATGAAGACAACTCCCCTTGTCCATTCTTAAACAAACCTGCGAGGTGCATTAATTGCAAAAATAACCATGAATCTACTGATGACAATTGTCCTGAACTCTTGAGACAAAAATCCATTCATGAACACGCAGCAATCAATGGTATTACCTATCTTGAAGCAAGAGATATACTCAAGGGAACGATGAATTTCGCGCAAGCAGCGGCTCCCTCTCCACCTCCCATTGACATAATCCACTATCCTCCAATGTCTAAACCAAGATCCTCCCACAATCAGAATCGCCGAACGCAACCCCGTCGTCAAGGAAATGATAATGCGTCAAATTACCTCAACATCTCATCTCATTCAGAATCATCACAAGAAGAATTTTCAGAGCAACCTGGCTCCATTTCCCACTCACATAATAACCTATCCAATCCTAATTACCAAATCACCGATCGTCGTCGAATCCACTCCGTTCGCCAACAGAATTACCCAAAAGATGAACAATCTTTATTTAAAGAATCATCAGCCCGACCTCAAGAAGTATTCAATGAATCTGTGATTATGAAGAGAAAATCTTATCATTCTAAAGCAAATTTAACTGAGAATCAATCTCCCTGTAACCAAGATTCCCTACAATCCTCTCGTCCATTCCAACCCTGTCAAGGATGTGAAGAATTTAAGGTTATGATGTCTCAAATGACACAATTCTTTCAATTAATGGTGGAAAATTTATCCCCCCTTCTTGCAGCAGTAGGAATCAGCAGAGACTTCTCACAACTCAGTGGTAGTGTCATGTAATTCAATCGTGCCATTGGACCCCCTGATGAAAATAACTCGAGTTTACCTCCTCCTCCTATAATCAACAGTAACATTGCAAAAAAACAAAATCCACTCTCCCAAGAGATTTTTAATCCCCCTCTTACTAATAACAATCTCGATAATAATGAACCAGCTCAACATTAATCAAGGTAATCCCTTTCGTATTTTACAATGGAATTCCCAAAGCATGAAGAAGAAAATGGGAGATTTACAAAAAATTTCAAATAACTATGATATCATTTTGATTACTGAAACATTTTTGAAACCTGAGATTCCATTCAAATTTCCTGGATTCATTCTATATCGCAAGGACTTTGAGGATCAGCACGGTGGGGGAATTGCCATCGCTATAAGAGAAAATTTAAAATACAAGAAAATTCGAAATGTTGATGACATCTCAAATAATTTATACATACGTGGAATTCTTTTATCTACAACTAAGGGAGATCTTGCCATATATTGTGTCTACAAAAAACCCAGAATCCAAATTTCTAAACGAGAATGGTCAAATTTATTTAATTTTTATCCTAATACATTTGCATCAATAATAGGAGGGGACTTTAACGCTCACTCTCCGGTTTGGGGTTGTGGTATTTCTTGCAAGAGTGGTGATTCGCTTCTAGAAGCATTGGATGACTCAAACTTAATCCTAATGAACGATGGCTCCATAACGAGAATCTCAAGACCCAATGAAAATCCTTCTGCAGTAGACATTACATTAGTGTCCTCCAATATCTCCCTTCAATGCACATGGAAAGTCCTAAAAGATGCAATGGGGAGTGATCACTACCCAATTGAATTGACCATCAATGAAACTCCGGAGAGATATCATTTTTTTTCACACAAAATCAAAAAAGATAAAATAGATTGGAATAAATTTTTTGAATATCTTGAGTCTAAAGAGGAAATCATCAAGAATTTCCCGGATGATTTAACTGGAGCCTCTCAATATGAGAATGTCATAGAAACTATTATGAAAGCTATTGATCATGCATCCTCAAATCTAAAGACTTTTCCCGCTCAAAATTCTTCCTCTCGAAATTCTAACACTTTCAAAAAAGGCACTCCCCCAGCACCCTGGTGGAATGAAATCTGCTCTAAAGCTGTTGCACTAAGAAGAAAAGTTTATTCTACCTTTCGAAAACATCCCACTTTCAATAACTATATTGTTATGAAGCGACAAGTTGCAATTACGAAGTTGACTTTACGTAAACAAAAAATCTTAGGCTGGCAGAATTTTTGCGAATCAATTAATCATCGAACTCCAATCAGTGTTATATGGAAAAAAATTAAATGGTTTAAAAATAGAAATTCACACAACCCAAACTTGATACCTCAACAAGATATGGAATCGTCAGAAAAAATGCAAGATTTTATCACGGAATTCTGTCCTAATTTACCTCAAGACTATACACCTCCTCCACCCCCTCAAATTCCCTTTAAATCCTCTGACACGCTTGAGAATGATTTCACATTCAAGGAGTTTGAAGCAGCTTTGAAGAAAACCAAGAAGGACTCCTCTCCAGGACTTGACAAAATTGATTATAGACTAATTGAATCTCTCCCAAAATCATACAAAGAAATTATACTCAAGATTTTTAACAAACTTTTACAAGAAGGAAAATTTCCTGATGCATGGCGTGATTTTTTAGTTTTTCTCATCCCAAAACCCGAACCTGGAAAATTTCGCCCAATCACTTTAGCTCCTTGCTTCCTAAAATTATGTGAAAAGATTATCTCCAGTAGACTTTCATGGTGGTTGGAAAATGAAAATATTTTTCCTCCGTCGCAATTTGGTTTTCGTAAACTTAAATCATGTACTGACAACTTAGCAATATTAACGACGGAAGCATTCACTGGTTTTGCGAACAGAGAATACACCCCCGCCTTTTTTCTCGATATAAAAGGAGCTTTTGACCACGTAGATCCTCTCACACTTTACCAAGACTTGGCGGACATTGGAATACCGTACAAGATTGCAACTTTCATTTACTTCCTTCTTGCTTATAGAAGAGCTCATTTTGTTGTAGGAGGTCATCTCTCAGACCCGCACCCTCTGAATAAAGGAACGGGCCAAGGATGCGTTTTAAGCCCAATCTTATTCAACATTTATGTCTCCAAGCTTCCGAATGTTCTTGAACCAGGAATTGAAATAGTTTCATTTGCTGATGATATAGCCATATTTCAACGAAGTCTTGACATCAACACTACCCTACGAAAAATTGAGAAATCAATCTCTAAAATTTCTCAATTTTTAAATAAAAGGAAGTTATCCATATCACCTGAGAAATCCCACCTGATCATCTTTTCCAGAAAGAATTTTAAACCCTCGGACTACTCAATTAATGTTTGCAATCAAGTTCTCAAAGCAGAAAATACTGTCAAATTTTTAGGAATCACCCTTGATCATCGCCTAACCTTCAAACATCACTTGACCTACTTAGCTGAGAAGAATACTAAAACCGTCGCCCTTATACGTGTTCTTCGTAACACTTGGTTTGGATCTGATCCTCGTTGTTTATTGACACTATATCGTGGTCTGATACGAAGTTCCATTGAATATGGATGTCAAATAATATTGCCATCCAATCTATCTCACAAGGAAAGAATCGACAGAATTCAGTATAAAGCCATTAGACTCGCTCTTGGATATAGGAATTCCACGCCAATCAATGTTATGTTGGCTGAGGCTCGTGAAGCTCCTCTGAACATCCGAATCAAACAACTTTCAAATAGATATATTACTAGAGTATTTTCCTATTCCCAGCATTTACTCTTTGATAAACTTTACTCACTACGATCAGCACTACGCCTGAATTCTAATAAAGGTATACATAATATTGAGAATGGATTTCCACTATTTCAATCATTCACCTATTTGACTACGCACATAACTAAAATTAAAGCTGCACCTCAACCATGTAATTTTTCATACTCATATAAATTGATTAACTCGGACCCGAGAATAATTCTCAACAAGGGTTCATTGATCAAGAAATCGACTTCGCCAGAAAAAACTCTGCAAGAGGAGCTTCATAATCTAGAACTTCAAAACTATTCTCAAATATATACTGATGGATCAAAAAACGATGATGCAAATTATGTAGGCTACTCAGTATATATTCCAGACTTCAATGTAGAAATCAAACATAAAATATCTTCGTTTGCATCAATATTCACTGCTGAGGCTTCGGCTATACTCACTGCAATCAACGAATCACCCAATCTGAATACAGAAAAGATTATTATTTTATCTGATTCTTTGAGTGTCCTCTCTTCAATGGCGAATTTCTCTGCTTATAATAATCCCTCTTACCTAATCTATGAAATACTTGATAGCTGGGTTGCTAAAAAATCAATGGGAATAGAAATCATCTTCATGTGGATACCTGCCCACATAAATTTGGAAGGTAACGAAAAAGCTGACAAACTTGCAAAAGAGGCTTGCCACTCGGGAGAACTTCAACGGACCCTTATCCCATACACGGATTTTTACTACATTATTAATAAGAAGATGCGTGAAGACACCTCAAGAATTCTCAAAAATCAAGCGGCACATAATAAAGGATCTGATTACTTCAAGAAATTCTACTTGGGATGGCGACCACCCTGGTTCAAATATTCCAACTTGAATAGACCTGTGATCACAACAATCAACCGCATGAGATCTAATCATTTTAATTTGAACGAAAGTTTAGCAAGAAAAAACTACATCAAATCTCCAATGTGTGATTGTAATGCAAATTCCAAAGAAACCTTAACTCATATTTTCTGGATCTGCCCTAAATATAAAGAAGAAAGAACCATTTTTGTTAAAGCTTTGAATAAATTAGATATTTATTCATATAATATCTACAAATTGATGAAATCACCAAAGGATAATATCTGTCAATTAATTTATAACTATCTCAAGAAAATTCAAAAGAAGATTTAAACTAAAGACCAAAAATCGTGAAATCTACTCTATCAATGTTCAAAATGAAGTTCAGTAACGCCCCTCTAGGGGGATAACGGCCCGTGAAACCTTCGTTGTTGGACGGCCTTAAAACATAGAATAGAATAGAATTCAGCCAAAATTATCATAAGTAGTAAGATTTTGGAATTTGTTTGCCGAAACTCCAGGTTGCGTACTGTGTATAAGGCAAATTTTGCGAAAAACATGTCAACTTGGAGCTTGGACATCTAGTGAAGGATAACACCGAGGATGAAAAATCCCATAGAAGTTTCTCCAGCATTCAATCGAAATCATTGTTGATTTTTTCAGATTTTTCCTAGATATTTTAAATTTATCATCATGGCGATTATTCCTGTGCGGCGCGGTGCTAAATCCGCGACAAGTGACCTTCGTAATTTCAGCGCGACCAATAGAGTGTTAAAGTTATTAAAACATATGATTCATCGAAAAATCGAAACATTTTCATGTAAATTATAAGACGAAAAGTAATTAAAGGCAGAATTATGCAGATGCAGAAACTCTGTACTGAGCGCGCCTTATAATGCTAGTACCATCTTTAATTTTTTAAAAGAATATCGATATTAGCCTAGAGATATCGATTGCTCCGATCTATGAACGTGATGAAAATCGATAAAAATTTTTGATGACCTAGCCACAAAATATCGATATTCAGAAACATCGACGTCATATTGAACATTCCTAACCCGAGGGTATATCGTAGGTTTATTGGTTTGTCTGAGTAACCCCTAAAAACCCGCGAACGTCACAATATATTTCAGATAGATACATATTTGTTCGGTTGTGCAGTAGAAATCAACGTCTGGGTCATTAACGATTGTTCATTAACTAATTAGGCTATAAGTACATTGATATATCAACGAACGATTATGTGTAATGGAAATATGTCCTAAATTCCAGGTACGTTTCAACCCAGTATATTCCCTTTAACGTTTTATATTTTCGAGTGTCACATAAATTTTGTATGTGCAATTCAATATGTCGAATTGAAATGTGTAGTAGAGAAATTTTTGCAATACCAAAAGATTATAATCACGAAATGCTGGAAAATCTTTGGTAGAGCAAATTTTATAGAAGAAGTTCATCTGGGTTATACATTGAGGAGAATTCATCATGTGTCGTAGGTTATTTTATGTGTGCGTGTACAGTGCAGGTTAACAGGGGCGTTTGGAGGTCGGTAAGTCGAATTTTACACGCGCCACCAATCGTTCTTCACTTAAGGCCCGGTTGGATGGATTTTTGCCCGACATGTCCCTAGAAAATTCCCCAGAAAATTATCAAAAAAAAACATTTTCCGTTTCCACTAATTACGACCGTATGGTTACATGAAAAAATTGATTTTTTTTTAAACAACAGATAATTTAGTGCCTCTTAACGGAAATGGTGCCTTGAAGGCGGGAAATAGGTTTTTATATTTTTAATATTGACTAGAAAATAACGCAAAATAAACACCACCATCTCCCCTAGTCACACCAC
>NW_021680568.1:244356-248136 GCF_001412515.2 Diachasma alloeum
ATCGGCCAAAAACTAGTAGAAAATTCAAAACAAACTGCAATAGAAATTTCTAACAAATTCGCTAGATTTTTCTATTAAATTTTTTCACATGCGGTTCTTGAAAATTCTTAGGTTTTCGAGAAAATTCCATGAAAATCTTCCGGATTTCGAGAAAATTGTAGGAATGACTCAATAATTTCCAGTGCTTGAGAGAAAATTGAGAGTTGGTTGAGGATTGGAGCAACGAGGACTACAATGCATTTTATGCTAGCCCCTCTCAATATTATCAACTTTTTTGAAAATTGAGAATTGGATTTGTAATTCTTGGTGATCTCTTTATTTCCAATCAACTTTTTCGGAATTGAAAATTAATCCCAGGACAATTTTAATATATTTTTTTTTCAAAGATAATGTGAAATGAAATTTCTAGTGAACGGAAATTTTAACTAGGAACAGGAGCCGAAAAAAAGCGGAAAATGTGAAAATCGACTCCTAGCCATTCATTGGAGCCTAGAAAGATCAATATCAAGGTTGAACGTGAGTCAACTTTGGGCCAACTCTGCATTGACTTTTGGTCAACTTTGGGTCAACTTTAGCTTGGCCTTGGGTTAACCTTGGCTTGACCTAGTGTTTCCCGATCTACTATTGATACTTACTTGTATCAATATTTTTTGTTTCGATATTCGATATTTTGGATCGATATTTGCGCATCGCGATATTGGGTGTATCGATATTTCTGGGTTGGGATCGATGTTTTCTCAGGGACAAGTAATGAGAAAAAAAATTAATCTAAAAAATGTTCATAAGGGATTTAAAGACCAGGGAGGTCACAAGAATAAGATGATTCATCGGGGTCAAAATATCAGAAGGGACAAAAGGATCACAAGAGGATGGTCAAATTTCAAGAGGGTCAAACATCACGAGGGTCGAACGTCACGAAGGTCACAAGGGGATGATCAAATTTCACGAAGGTCAAAAGTTACAAGGGTCACATTGAGACGATCAAGTTTCACACGGATTAAAAGTCACAAGAGTCACAAGGGGACGATCAAATTTCCCGAGGGTCAAACAGCACGAGGGTCACAAGGGGATGGTCAAATTTCACGAGAGTCAAACGTCACGAGAGTCATAAGGGAATGCCTAAATTTCACGAAAGCCAAAGGTCACGGGGGTCACAAGGGGATGATCAAATTTTACAAGGGTCAAAAGTCACAAGGGTCACATGGAAACAAGGTTCACAAGTGTCAAACGTGACGAGCGAGACAAGGAGACGATCAAATTTCACGAGGGTCAAACAGCACGAGGGTCACAAGGGGATGGTCAAATTTCACAAGGGTCAAACGTCACGAGGGTCACCACGAGATGGTCAAATTTCACAAGGGTCATAAGGGGATGGTCAAATTCCACGAGGGGCAAATTTTCACGAGGGCCACAAGGAGACGGTCAAATGTCACGGCAGTTAACCGACACAAGGGGACGGTTAATTTTCACAAGGGTCAAACTGAGAGGGTCACAAGGGGACGATCAAATTTACGAGTCAGTACGAAAGTCACAGGGAGATCGCCAATTTTTGAACTTTCCAGGGCCCGAAATATGATTCCGTGAAAAATTCAATAAACTTGAATAATGAACACCATTATCTTTCCTACAAAGAGTTGGAGATTGTTCCATGTGATTCTTAAAGATCGTTAAAGCATCGTATTTCCTTGTGACTCTTGTGATCCTTTGCTCCTCGCTCCTTTGACGTTGGACCTTCGTGGAAAATGACCATTGAAACATTCAAACGTCATAACATTTCATTATTCCTTTGTGACTCTCGTGACATTTGACCCTCGTAAAATTTGACCATCCCCGTATGACTCTTGTGTCGGTTGACTCTCGTGAAATTTGACCGTCTCCTCGCGACCCTCTTGCTGTTTGACCCTCGTGAAATTTGACTATCTTCTTGTGACCCTTGTGTCGGGTCACTCTCGTGGAATTTGATCGTCTCTTTGTGATCCTCGTGCCGTTTCCATCCCGTGAAATTTGACCAACAAAAAAAAACAAAAATTCTAAGAGAATTAGAATTTAGAGAGAAAAAATTTCCGCTTCACCCAGCCGGGAATCGAACCCGGGTCTCCCAGATACGCGCCGGGCACATCCCCGTGAGACCCTCGTGACGTTTGACACTTGTGAAATTCGACCACACTCTTGTGACCCTTATGACGTTTGACTCTTGTGAAGTTCGACCATCCCCGTGTGACTCTCGTGCTGTTTGCCTCTCGTGAAATTTGACCATCTCGTTTTGTCTCGTGCCGTTTCACTTTCGTGAAATTTGACCATTCCCATATGACCCTCGTGTCGGTTGACTGGTGAAATTTAATCGTCTCCCTTGTGACTTTCGTAGAGTTTAACCCTCGTGAAATTTGATCATTCCCTAGTGACTCTCATGACGTTCCACCCTCGAATGAAGAAAATAATAATTCTGTGCAAAATGTAATGTGAATGACACTGAATATTCATAACTTATCTCAATTTTTCCTTGCGTAATTTAATTGTCAAATTTGATGGTTGAAAGTGGCGGAATCTATAGAATGGTCTGTACCAAATTGTAAACAATACTGGGATATCCTCACGTGAATGAATCTCAATGTTTAAGGTCTTTTAACGCGACATTCTTCAACTTTAATTCTTTTCTATTTGCCAATGTCATCCACAATTTTTAAAAAGATCGATATTACGAGTATCGATATTTTCCAAGGCGATACTTTGTGGTATCGATACCAAGTAATCTGCTTCGATACGATACTGAGTATCGATATTTTTTTGGGTATCGGGAAACACTACTTGACCACGAGTCAACCTTGGCTTGACCACGGGTCCACCTTGGCTTGACCATGGGTCAACCTTGGCTTGACCATGGGTCAATCTTGGCTTGACCATGGGTCGCCCTCGGCTTGACCATGGGTCGACCTTGGCTTAACCATGGATCAACCTTGGTTTGACCACGGGTCAAATTTGGGCTGACTATGGGTCAACCTTGGGTTGACTGTGGGTCAACCTTGGCTTGATCGCGGGACCTGTTGATTAAATCTTGATTTAACCTTGACGAAACCTTGGTTAAACCCTGATTAAGCCGCGATTCAACTCATTAAACCTCGATTAAATGCTTTTTAGACTATAATTTCAAAGCAAATGATTCGATCGCCGCTATCTTCGAACTCGACCGATATAACATCCAAAAGAATATTTTAAGCCATAATTGAAGAGATTTCGACGATTATTTTTCCAACTCAAATATCGGGCAATATAATTGGCCCATTCGACATCACGTGGTACAAGCTACAGGGTTTTCAACTGATAATTTTGTCTGGTAGTTGCTATATAAAAAACAAAACATTGTGCAGTTGAATTAACCCCTCGTCAAGCTGACAGATTGAATTCAATTGTGGTAATCCGACGATTTTTATTCGAAATGAGTAGATTCGGAGTTCATTTCCTGAAAACCATTGATGAAAAAGTAAAGGGGAATATTCCTGTCAATACGGAGAAAACAAAGAAGACAATTTGGAATCAATTTACTAGTTTTTATGATGAGAGAAACTACACATTGAGTGCTGACACACACATTGAATGTGTTGGAAGTAGAGGAGTATGCGAAAGGCACACGATCGTATTTCAACTATTCGAACGTCTCTGTTCTGATGTTCGCGTGATTGTCTTTCGTACCGTAACAGTTCAGCTGTTGATACGCTTTTAATTGAATAAATTAATTTTCTTTGATTACTGAGTCCGTAATATTTCTTCTAAACAATTACTGCA
>NW_021680568.1:248379-248485 GCF_001412515.2 Diachasma alloeum
GCGACGAAACTATCGAAAAATACCCGATAATTTTGAAGCTCTTGTGGTATTACAAGTGATTATTTTTTGAATGATCCTCGAAAAACTAAATTTGAAAAAACAACTC
>NW_021680568.1:250444-269525 GCF_001412515.2 Diachasma alloeum
ATTTTTCGCCAATTTTTGAGTGTCCATTTTATTTCAGTTGTCCATATTACCCCGCCCCCTCTAATTTTTTCAAAAACCGGAGAATTTTGCTAGAATTTTCTCGAAAACCTAAGAATTATCTACAACTGTCTCGAAAACCCAAGTTTTTTCTGGAATTTTCTAGAAAACTGAAGAATTTCTTCGTACGTGCTCGGACACCCTAGAATTTCCTCGAATTTTGTTTGAAAACTCTAAATATCTTTGTAATTTTTTCGAAAACTAGAACGTTTCTGCGAAAATTTTTATGAATTTTCGCAGAAACCGCAGAATTCTCTCGAAAATCGGAAATATTTCTCGAAAACTTCATAGTAAACATGAGAAGATCTACCGGAAAAAATAAACACGAACAAAATAAGAAACAAAAACTGCGGGGCCCCTTCCAAGCCCCACTTTTATATGTCACCCTGGTTTCCTGCCATTCCCGCAGTTACCGACATAGCTATGGTCGGGATAAAGCTTCTTGCTTTGACCGCAAACTGGGGGGGCGTAAAATCGCCACTCGGGAAAAAAATCCCTCCAACCGGGCCTTAACAGACATTCCCAGTTTTACACGCGTCCTTATGCTATTTTACTGGTATTTTACACGTTCTCAATAACCCGTAGCGACATCTTGCGGTACAAACATAACACATTATCCCAACCATACACCGATCAGCTGATCCATTAGACACTATTTAACGAAACAAATCGCAGTGCAAAAAGCTAAAAAATAAACTACATAATAATAAATAATTAACTCAAAAAGTGAAATATGAATACACAAGAAGATATGTTTAGTGAACACGATGAAATACTAACAGATAATATACTTCGAAACGCTCAGGAAGCAGAGAAATGCTATCAAGAAAAAGCCAACTTTGAAAGAAAAGAGAAAATGAGTATTTTTTCTAAATATTAGAGAATAATTTTTTTTGCGCGATTTTTCTCCCCCCCCCCCCCATCCTGAAAAAAATATGAGGAAAGTTTTTTGATTTTTCATTATTTTTTTATTAGTATGAAGAATTAATAAACATAAATTATTATTATTATTATTATTATTATTATTATTATTATCATTACTCATCTTTTTTTGTCAGATAGATTGAAATATTTGAACAATTATTAAAAGTAAGAGATACATTTGACAGGGGATTTTTGAGGAGGTTCATTACATTCAAGTTCTCTTTGTTGTTGATATTGGAATTTGTTGAAGTTGATGAGTCTTCATTAGTTCTTTTATTTTGATCCTTGTTGAGTTTGCAGTTTGTGACGGTTGTGGGGTGGTGATGAGATACTTTTTGATTTTTTATATTGTTGAGATTATGTTTAATAATTATTCATACTAATAAAAAAATAATGAAAAATCAACAAACATTCTTGATATTTTCTTCCGGGTGGGGAGGTGGAGAAAACTCGCGCAAAAAAAATTATTCTCTAATATTTAGAAAAAATACTCATTTTTTTTTTTCTTTCAAAGTTGGCTTTTTCTTGATAGCATTTCTCTNGGGTCCAGGGGCTTCCCCCCCCCCCCCCGCCCCACTCGTACCCACTCACCACCCCCACAGACGCACTGATGACATAAAATGCATTACACAACTTGTGAGGTAAGTCGGTTTTACACGCTCGTGCGGCTTCGCAAATGCGACTTACCTCACTGGTTGTGTAAAATACCATTGCTGAGAAAACGTTGTCCGCGTGTTAAGATGGTAGGATTTTTCATTTATCAATTTCTGCATATCAGGCAGTAATAGACCAATTCAATTGAATTGTCAAAAAATTTTAAAATACCTCGCAATAACCGACAGGTAGAATACGAGTGAAAACATCAATTCTCATCAATGCAATTAGTATGACGGAGATATCGGTGCCATGGAGTCTTAAAAATAAAAAATTAACTGAGTTGAAAAATAATCAATGAAATGATTTTGAAAAAAAAGTACCATTGCTTATTGATTTCCGGTCCAAGTAAGAAAATTATTCATCCTTGTCCATTCAACTCTATCTCACATATGTCTCTCAACAAATATTCCATAAATATGTTGCCTCTATTTTATCCAAGCCGTTTCCTTTTTATAGAGACTCGAGAATGAATAAGTGCAAAACTCAGAGATAAAAGGGGCTGGAAAGTTTCTGCATAACCGGAAGCGGAAACCTAAAATTCGTTCTCTCCCCCAATTTTAGGGTTGTTCTCAGAAGGATAATTTATTTATAATCGCCCTCGGGTTCAGTGGATTCTAATGATAAAAACTTGGCTGATCTCCCTCTGAATAACTTAATTTATTGTGAAGGTCAGTCGCAAATGTAAACGTGGATGATGCAGTTTAATGAATACAAAAATTAAGAAAATGGATGAAAAGCAGAAACGTGGAAAGAGAACTAATTCCACTTTAAGATTGTAGAATTATCAGATGTTATCGTCTGGTATCTTTTCAATGCTTGAATTTATACCTGAGGGTAGACAACGATCGGAATAGCAGTATGCTGCGGTAGATATGTTAAGGTATGTTTGAGATTGGTTACCCAAACAGTGGTTTTTGTCTTTAAAAAGACCCTTGAGCGACGTCTTTGAGACCCTGATTTCGATTATCGATAGAACGTGGGATTTTGCAACACCGTATCGGTTTGCTGCTTGCATGAATCTATTGCGCTTCTTTTCTTCCTTTCAATTCTTAGTTTTAAGAAATGCGAATTTTTATTGCCGGAGACCAATTGCTTGAAACGTAACTGTTTCGTTTATTAGAATAAGCAGAATCGGGGTTGACCACCAAATAAATAAGAATGATTCCGCACTAATGATGGATTCATTGTATCACGGAGAAAATGATTTGGTGAATTTCAATGACTAGCTGTTGGAATTCATCAACTAGTTGTTGAAAGAATGCATTACCAACCATTTATCGCGATTCAACAACGAGTTGGTGAAATTTAACAAGTAATTAATTCAAATTCAGAAAAGACTTGTTAATTTCAATCGATAACTATTTTTAAGTTTTCGATGAATATTCGTTAATTTGTTTGAGGGATCAAGTTCAATAACAAATTGTAGATTATTGTGAAACCGTATTGCGATATATTCTAGGGGAGACACTGATCGATTATTGAGATACAAATGACTGCGGAATTGTTTTCAAATTGTATACATGCTCTCATCATTTAGTTTGGTATTCAATTTTGATTGAATTTACTGAATTAGAGGTTCAAACTGGTTGCTTTTTATAGCTAATACTGTTAAAAATTTCTGGCTGAAACATTCTGTGAACTCCTTGGAATTTATTGCTCATTGAAATTTTGCGTAATTTCGTTATTAAGAATTTGAAATTTATTAATTACTTGTTAAATTTCACCAACTAGTTGGTGAAATTTAATAACTAGTTATTGAAATTCACCAAATAATTTTCTTCGTATACTTCATATTTACCAATTCAGTAGCCTTTCCATTTAATCGTATTGCAATTTTACTGTGGAGTGCATATTAAATTATGCGTTCAAGATAGAAATGCCCATGAAATTTTGAAATATATAATAGTCGAGCCTCCACTACTCCGTTTGATCTCAATAGCCATTTTACCCCGCTCCCCCCAAAAGAATCCATCGGCAGTACGTAATTGAAATCAGAAAGGGGCAGTGAGTAGATATATATCAATGAAATCCAAACTCTCCGTGTGCATAATTTACAACGTGTTCCATTAGGTGTTTATATACCATGAAAGCCTTGCACAGGTGGGGCCTAGTCCCCTTCATCGTAATTACAGTAGCATTATCGTTGGGTCCATGCTGTTTATCGCATACTCCTCACTTTTCACGAAATCGACGGCCAAACAATAAAAGCGAGGGTGTGGGCAAGTTTGACATTAATTTTTAGAACATATGGTAGACCGTTTGAAAAAAAATGAGGAGACAAAGCTTTGATTTTGCACCTGTAGTATTTTACATGTAACTATCAACTAATCAAAACATCACATCATTATTTTTGTTATCACGCAATCGTGTTTTATTATTTAGGATATCTATTGTTCATGACTCGTGAAAACGTGGGAGTATTCCACAAAATTTTTCCAGTAGAAAATGGAGAACGCATCTGCTTAATTGAGAATAGAACGGCGTTACTTATGGCTGACAGAAAACGAATAAGGTTCGTATTGAATTTTATAAGATTTTACTTCATTACCAGATTCATGATGAAAATCCAAGTAAATGTAATCCGCTCACTTGACTCTTGAGAATGGCCGAAGACTGTAATTGACCACCAGAAATGCCTGAATATATCTCTCAAAACGTCTGAAAAACATCTTAACACGGCGAAATGATGGTTGTAATCGCATCACAATTCTCCTCCGCTTTCCATCTCCACTTCTGCTCACCATATATGCTATCAACCAAAGAGAATGATACGGGTTTAATGTAGCGAGCCACGGATAATAAACAACGATCATACCACATGTCCGAAATAAATAATGTCACCAAGATATCACTGAAAATAAAACATTTGTTCTCTCACAATTCTTTTTTTTTTCATTTATTTTACAGCTTTTTTCTCCAACTCCCGGGATCATTCGTCATCTTCGCCACGCAGAGCAAATCTATGAGAAGAATGATGAGTGTGGGACTCCAAGAAGTATATTTTCATAAGAAGAAAAAATCAAACATACAGTCGTTCTTGATGTTGAGAAATGTACGCGAGTGAATAATAATTGTGAAAAAAATGAAGACTTGAAGAGAGGGATTAAGTTGAATATTCTGTCAAAAGTTTTGTTCTTACCTATCACAAGTGATACTGACCTCACTATCCAAAATGTTTGTCATTTCACAGTTTCCTGGAAAATGAGTGAAAAATTGAGTTTTTGTGATACCTGCCTGAAAAGTTCAGTTTTCTCAGTTTTAGTGTGCGTAAAGTGCATGTTTTACGCACGGCGTGCGCAAAGTCCAAAGGTCGTGCACAAAAAGACCCACTTCACTCCTACTACCATTCCGAACAGTGAACTTGGCAGGTATCACAAAAAATAGGATGTGTTATGAGTGGTTCGTTTCGCACTTGTAATACAATATACTATGATTTCATGTTCAAAGGTGAGACGAAGCTCTGAGGAAAGATTTAACCACTGACATAATTTTCAAGGTATCACGGACCCCCGGTCCACTATGCAGCCCTCTGACCCCTAACAATCCTAAAACAAATAGTTGAGCGTCAGGTCGCTATCACCGGAGCTACCACCGGAAAATCACCTTTACCAGTCAAAGTCGTAGACACGCACCGGCCAGCCTGCGCTAAGAGAATGGTTTCTATAAAGACTATGACTACTGTCGGTTTTTTTTAAAATTATTGTATTACAAACTATATGTGCTAATGTGTTTCATACACATCAATTATTTGAAACATGTTGCTAAAATTAATTTGTTGGATTCTTGATCTTTCGGAAAAATTACGTTTCATAAATTATTTTTACACATGAAAATCATCCATTGCTCTCAACATTATTCACGGTCAACGGCGGGGATGTGGCAGTGGTCATGACCCCAAAAATAAATTAATTACTATATTCGGTCCCAAAAATGTTTTGGAATGAGTGCTGGGATATTATGAACTTCCCGACCTATCGGGTAGTTATTATAATGACCCCGAAAATCGAATGTGGAATTTCCATGATTTTTCCACATTTCTCGACGTTTTGAATCATTTTGAACAAACTTTGAAGACATGTTCGTATGTGTGTGTGTATGTACGCGAACAAAATTTTGACCCACGATTACTCTTGAACAAATGATCCAATTGAAATTTTTTTTTTACAATCGATGCATCTTTGTCTAACTTAGGACTGATTAGTTTGTGGAAACGATCGTCTCAGCGGTTTTCTAGTTATTCGCAAAAAACCTCTGAAAAAACGTGTAAAAAAACGCGAAAAATTACCTTTTTTTTTTACTAATTCGATCATTATTCCTGTGGAAATGATCCAATTTGGATTGTTTTCCATTCAATCGATGAATATTCGTATGCAGTACACCATAATGGATTTTTTGCAGAATCGACTCAGGCGTTTTTCCAGTTTTTCAAAAAATAAAACTTTTGAAACGCTGATTTTTTTCTATTATCATAGCTTTAATTTTGTAAATGATCACAATAATGACCTCCATGAAATCCCACGTTGGAAAAAATGGGGCAAAAAGGACCAGGGGGTGAAACGGACCGCGGGGAAAAATGGACCCATGTTCCGTGAACGACTGAATACACGGGGTCAGAAACCTGTTTTGCCGAACGAACTGATGTCAGCTGTTGATGAAGAAGGATCCTAATTGATTCCATTATTGACCGTGGCTCAATGTAAACGCATGCGCACAGTCTCAAATCTGCCTTAGACATGGTGTACTCCATCAATCAGCTGTGAACATTTGTGCGAAGCGAAACGCTTTCACTAGTTCCGTGAAATATTTCTTATTGTTTTTTTTCTTTTGTATTCAACAATCACACTTTGGTCTGTCGAAGGCGACATAATCGTGTTAATAAGGATTTGTCTGCTAAAAGCGATATCAAGTGTGTGTTGATGAAGAAATTGTCTGCCAAAGGCGACTGAGACTTTATATTATTTATCAAATCCAAGAGACATCAGGACGATAAATCAGTCTGTAGAAAAATGAGAGCTAAGCGAAAATCGTCGAGAGCTAAAAATGCAGGGAGAAAAAATGCCCGCCAGAAAAAGAATTTGAAAATGTTGATTAAAAAAGATGGAACGAAAAAGAAAAGACAAGAACAGCAACAAACATGCGTTAGAGCTTTACGGTCGGAGAATGAATTCAAGCAATTGGGACCAAAAAAATTAAAAAAATCTGATTAGATTGGAAGAAATGAGAAGGAACAAAGAATTCCAGGAGAAGGAAAGAAGGGCCAATAGAGAAAGATTGCAGAATTACAGAAGGCTGGATAGTGAATTTGAGGAGAAAGAAAAAAGAAAAAAATACGGATAAAATATGGACAAAATACGCATTTCGATCAAGAGGAAGCAAAATGTCCAATGGAGTGAAAATGCGAAGGAAATGGACTCGAAAAGGATGAAATTAATACCTCAACGGGTGGAAGATGAGCAAAAAGGAGGCGAGAATAATAAAATGATGAACAAAATCCTCGGGCGCAATAAAGAATTCGTAATCAATCAGCACAAGAGAAACATCATCAGGAATAAAATTTTAAAACGAAGACGACAGTATATAAAGAAAAATTCGAAATTTCAAATTTGAATTTAGAAATTTGGAATTCGAAATCTGAAATATGCTTCATGTGTCCCTTAAACGGACGCATGTATAACTTCCCGATGTGAATTAAAATTCAAAATTTGAAATTCAAAATTTTTAATTCAAAATTTGAAATGTAAAATGTGAAATTGGAAAAGTTGAAACTTGAAAGAATTGAAATCTTTCGTAAGAAATTTCAACTTCCCGAATTTCAAATTTCAAATTTCACATTTCAAATTTCAAACTTCAAATTTTTTATTTAAAAATTTATCTCGATAATGAATTTGACAACATAAAATTGTTATTTTCTTTCTGTAAAACAACATTCGATTTAGTAGCGAAGTGCTGAAGGGTAACAAGTTAATACTACATATCTTGTTGAGTAGTGAAGTACATCCAAGCAAAGAAATGCCGTTGACTCGGTAATGCTGCGAGCAGTGAATGGTTTTTATATTTCAAAATAATTTTCTCAACGTAATTCTTCAAAACGTCAAAAATCCAATAAATTAATTGAAGCAACATGTTTCAAATGATTGATATCTATGAAGCATGTACAGTATGTAATATAGTAATTGAAAAAAAAATCGTAGATTTTTTTTTAATGGGGAAGCAGCAATGTACAATATGCTTACGCACCAAAGGGCCTGAACGCCTGTAACTGGTATCGATGTCCATGAAAAAGGTAGGCAGGCTCACATCTGGATTCAATTTTGAAAAACTGGCGGTGAGCGCGCCCGTAAGCCTGATAATGAGTTATAATGGTTTTAACAGCACGTTTTTTGACAAAAAAAACTCGATTCTTTTTTAAAACAACGCAGATTGTTCGTTTAAAAAATATTGGCCGAATATCTTCCACATTGATTGAAGATACATCATTTTTTTCCGCTCGGTTCGAAAATTCGGCAATAAGATAGTCGCTGTCGACGTCTCTATAAATTAAATAAATAATTATTGCAGTATCGAGATGTTCCTTCTCTCGTTGGCTTCCCAGGGGTTCAAGGAATCTCTGAAAAAATTGACGTCTTTTATGAAAAATTTTTTGTATGTATGGTAGCCGTATAAAATCGGCCAACTTTTACGGACACAGAAAATCGGGGGGTTTTTCGGCTTCTCCCTGCGATAAGAAATGAACTAATCAATTTAAATACTCGAAACTTCGTATTGGATGAACAGAATATGCAGATTACACTGTACAATTGGTGTCATATTTTCCAGATTTTTTTCCTTGAGTTACGGACCGTTGTTTTGGGTGGTCTCTACTTTTAACACCGATAGTAAGGATGTGACTCAGGTAGCAGAGTAACGAACCAAAAAATCATCGGGTACTTTACAATTTTTAATGTCTCATCCTGATTCGATACAACCCAAAATTATATATTAAAAAAAAAATGAACTGAATTAATATTGCCACCCCTTTTGACCTCCAATTATGCGACATAAATAAACCTTGAATACTATTTACAATAAATTGCACTTCGTTATTAAGTAAAAGACTCCAAACGTTGACATAAAAAATTAAAGTCTAAATAAATATCAGAAACCAATTTTTAAAAAAATTGGATATGTTTTTTTCTTATCGTTATTTTACATCGCTTCGATCCGGTTCGGGTATACTGCGATGATGATCAAGACTTTAAATGGTTAGATCGCACCATTCTACCCGGCCGGGATTTGAACTCGGAACCTTTCGCATGTGAGGCAATGAACTTACCCACTGCGCCAAGCCACCGGGAATTTGATATGTGAAATTTGAAATTGGACATTACAAATTTCAAATTAGAAATTAGAAATTCGAAATTCAAAATTTGAAATTTGAAATTCGGGAAGTTGAAATTTCTTACGAAACATTTCAGTTCTTTCAAGTTTCAAATTCCTGTCATGGACCCGAGCAGTTGTGTTCGATTAAGGGATAGATCACACGTGGATAAATAATAGCAATGAGTATCTTTCTTGAGAAATGATTTCAAACGATTAATTTACCATTTATTAAATAAATCAGAACTCGGTCTGATACTGAAGGTATCAGGCGAGTAGAAAGTATAAGAAGGTAATTAAAGTGTCGTCGAATTACTGGCTAAGAGGCAACAAATTCACGAGTTTTTAAATTCCTTCGTGTATTCGATAGCATTAGGTCATTGTCTTCGTCGCATACCTGCGAGGCATCGGGTGATGTTTCGAGGCGCGCGCGAAGGCCAGTCGCAGAGGCGCAAAGTGCTGACGCTGCACCCCAGTTATCCACATTCGTCGAATATACGTGGTTTTTCAAACACAAATATTCAACGTTATTTTATATTCCTTCATTCCGCTTTGTTCCGAATAATATGTGCCACTTTCGTGTCCTCATATTATCCAGATCAACAGAGGAATTTCATAATGTTATTTTGGGGCATAACATCCCTCCCTGCCAGGGATAAAAATTACTATCCTTAGAAATTTTCTATTCCAAACCTACTCCATCGATACCAAACATAATTATTTCTTCCTACATTAACAATTTACAATTATGACCCAATAGTTTTTATTCTTCGGGTACTCTGAAGTTCGCTCTTTCCCTCCTGGGCGTTGGCCATGATTTCCGACACCAGCAATAAAGGGTCAGTCATAAGATGAATGCTAGAATCATCATCAATCCGGTGAATATCGATGAAGGTTATGTGAGAAATTCTCAATAATCGGATTTTTCTTTTATTTTATCTAGATTCCTCTCCTTAGCTTCCAATTGCACATGAAGCCCTTCCAGCTCCTTCATATTCCCTACAACATTGGTCAGCTGAACATCACTCAGGTTGAATTTTCATTGCTCTAGTTCAGTGACGGTGTCGTCCTATGTCATGTTGAATCTAGTGTGAACATGAGCACCGAACCGCACTTCATGTGATTTCCGGCCTCTTATAGTGAAATCGGAGGCAACTATTTCACAGAAGTCCTCAACTCGCAGGATTCCCGAGCCCTCTAGAGCATCTCGTACTTCCTTGTCACCACAGGTGATTACTACTCCCTCAGGGTCTGGAGTCACATAGAACCATGCGTTGTCCTTACTCATTTTTATTAGGGTGAGCCATTGCAGCTGATGGTATTTCACCACGCAAGTATCAGGCATCTTCTCCGGACTCATATACATCTACACCTTACATGGACTTGTATCTTTTACCTTTTGTATAGGTAAAGACTCAGTGCATAAGTATTGTCCCTGAATCCGTTTGCAGCGTTTTAATTGTCCCTCGGTCATTGGCACGACTTGCTGTGTCGCTGCGCGTATCACCATCAATTCGTTCTTCGCCTCCAAGTATGAGTGATACCTGTTCGATGTCCATTCAGGAATTCCACGCGTCAGCAAAACGTCGAATGCTTGGAAGTTAACTAATGGTATTTCTACCAGGGCAATACTTTTTAAACCAGAAGCATACACATAGACGGTGGAAACCTCCTGCAGTTGATAAATTCCGCCTACTTCGAACTTAAAGGAGAAACTTAAACCCTTTGGTGATTTCGCAGTTTTGAGAAGGGTGACTAGACCTTTGTCCGTGAACACCTCCGTATACAATACCAACTCCCTGGAGTCAGTCAGCAGTCTTTCGATTTTTGCAGCATCCCTGATTACTCCAGTGTAGATGGCTTCTAATATCATGAGATGTTTATCTATATTTATTTTATTCATTATCACTGCATTTTCCTGATTTACCTCGCTTACAGCCTCTCTCATGGATTGCAATAAAATCCCTTCATTCTTCATGAACATCTCCTCAGTGTATCCCAATTGATAGAGGGTTGAATTTATTATTTCCAGCGGCTTCACTGAACTTTTAAAAGACCCTTTGACGCCATCCTCTAGACGTTTGAGTCTGTTGTTGATCGTCTGTGCGTCATGGGCATCCATGGTACCAAACAATGACTTGGCAACAGTCCCTAGGCCATCTATGAGCTCTCTCCGCTTCTCGATTGATTCGGTAAAACTCAACATCCCAAGGATTACGTCCTTTGTTTCTGTAAAGTCCTCAATCCATTGTTCTACGATGAGTTTGAAATTATCTCCACTTTTCCCAGCCCTGTGAGCGAGTTCCTTAGTCAGATACAGGTGTCGATGAACCTGATCGGCCCTTAACAACCAGGGTGAAACATCCGTAGATGCAACTATGCTCCATATTTGGTTAGTCACATGCAACCTCCCGATAGGTTCAAAATGAATTCCAGGGGTATGAATGGACTTTTCAATCACATGTCCCTCCCCCCGTACTTGAGACATCATGCTCCCTAGCATGAGCATTATAAAGGGAATTGCAAAATTTAGCGATTTCGCAAAACCGTAGGTTCTTCAACCGAGGCCTACGTTGATTTCAAGTGACGTTGCCAACGTTGACCTAACGGCGGCCATGTTTGTCGAAGCTGCACCCTTTGATATAAAAGTGCTTGTTGCCCCCACCTGGTCACAGTCCTCTCCAAAGTTTCGAGTGTAAAGGTAATAAATCAAAATATTAAAATGAATCCAGGAAAGAGCTTCTAGTGAGAAATAGCTAGACATGTTTCTCGGAGGTGTCCCTTTGCCGAGTGTGGAACGTCATGTAATTGTGGCAACTGTAAGAGATCCCGTTGAGTAGAAACTCGTTCATCATTATCTGTTCTTAAAGCTCCAAAAAGATGCTTCAAGTGTGACAAACTTGGACATTTTATTCGTGCGTGCCCACTACGCCTCAGTATTCGTCCTGGAACAAGTGATTTGGACCACCCGAGAAGAATCCTGGAGAGAAATGTGTGGAATCGTCTCTGACCTCCCGTTGCATCCCCGAAACGCTCCGTCAGGGAACACCCATATTTGAAGCATTCGTCGGACGCATTTACGTTTGAGATTCTGGTAAGTCCAAATACCTCTTCCACTTTCCTACTACCCTGTCTCTCCTCGACTTTCCAAGTCTCTATTTCTTCTAATTTGCTTCTATTTTCCGGTATTTCTAGTGTACCGGATTCCCCTACACTCCCGGGTACTTGAACCTGGAGTTCAGGAAGCAGGTCAGGCGATGGAAAAATGGTAGTAGAAGGGATCTGAATGCCCTTTGGGACCTCTCGGTTCGCTCTGACGTCGAGACTGGCGTTGAAGACGTTTATAAACTTCGCGGTCTCTTCTGTGAGGCTCCAGTGCCCCAGCCATGTCATGTACCCCAATTCTTGGATAACAGTGAGACGAGATGCCCCCACTGCAACTCCTATCGTTAGGATTATCCAGGCTTCTTCTTCCTGGGATCAAACTGGCACGTGCGACGCTCCGATAATTCTTTTGGCATTGTGACTAAACCTCAATACTAATGGTTTAATTGAATATACGCATTGTAAAGTTAATCCTGTTTTCTCCATGAAAAATCCGTTATCCCTTAGATAAGAAAATTCCAGGTTTTCGTCGGCTTCATCGTTCCGAAGCAGAGGTCCATATAATCATGCTTAGTGATTATGTGCCCCAAGCATACAACTTCTTTCCTCGAAAAATTACATTTATCAGGTTGAAGTCTCAGGTTCGCATTCCTCAGGCACTGCCGAACTTCCCTCAGCTTCTTGTTATGCTCCCGTAGGTCTGGTCCAAAAATCACGATGTCATCGAGATGAACAAAACACCGAATTCCCTGGATTCCAGCCAAGATGGAATTCATTAGCCTCTGGAATGTTGCAGGCCCGTCCTTAACCCCACAAGGCAATCTATTGAATTCATAGTGTCCATCGGGTGTAGGAAAGGCAGTTTTGCACTTATCCACTCCTTTCACGGGTATTTGAGAAAAACCCGAGGCCAACTCCAGAGTTGGGAAAATTTTTGTACTACCCAAACGAACAAATATATCAAAAATGTTAGGTAATGGGAAGGAATCACCAACCGTGACCTCGTTCAGGCATCGAGAATCCACCACCACGCGAAATTTCACCTTCCCCGACACATCCATTTTTTTAGGTACAACGAGTAACGGTGCATTCCGCTGGCTTTTGCTTGGCCGCACGACTCCATTACGCAGCATCTCTTTAACCAGGCGGTCAACTTCTCTCGTCTGAGACTCTGGTAAACGATGAGGTCTGACATTGACCGGTGCTGTGCCTGGTTTCAGCGGAATCTCATGCTCCAGATGATCAGTAACTCCTGGAGAATCCTCCGGTTACTGCACGATTGAATTGAATTTTTCCAAAATCTCCAGAAGTCTCTCTCTTCCTCATTCAGATGATCAATTCTCAAATTTTCATGCAGTAATTTAATGCGATCTTTCCCCTCGCACCTCTCCGCATTTCTCAACATCATGATGATTTCTTCCGATGGTAACTGCTCTAGTTTTACCGTCGGTAAGTGGATAAAAACGTCATTCTCGTTCGTATTTATTACGTAAACGAGCGCTTGACCGTCCTTCGCTTTCGTTAGACATTCCCTCATGAAAACGCCCTCCGTCAGCTGTTTCTTTCGGACGATTCCATTCTATAGGCGACGTGTGGATACCCGAAGCAATACCTCACTTCTAGCCTTGACTTTTGTGGGTTCTCTATCTTGGTATAGGTCGAAAGGATGCCGATGATTAACGCCTTTCCATGGATTGTTTCGACTATTAAACTAGATGAAGACAAAAAATCCTCGCCCAGAATTGCCCCGATGCAAGGGAAAGTTTCAGGTACTAGCTGAAACACATGTCCCAGGTATTTTTTTCAAATTTTTAGCTACAAAACAGTTTCTCCCAGGGTTGCGATATCCTGATTGGAAATTTCTCTCAGTACTCGATTCCCCGGTATGATTTCAACATCCTGATTCAGCTTATCTTTTCTGACAAGAGATGCTTTTGCTCCAGAATCTGCCAGGAATATTGTAGACTGCCTCAATTCTCCTGCAGTGAGTAAAATCTGCGTTTTTATTTCTGTAGATTTCGCTGGTTCAATCATTACTCCCTTGATTTTATTGGAGGGATCTTTCCTCCCCTCTGAAGGTTTCACTATCATCACTTGATATGCCCCCTGGTAGTGTCTTATCCGTCTCTGAAGTCTCACCTTTTCTCCTTGCATTGTTGTTATTGTTGCTGGCAATTAAATTATTTTATTTGAAAGCTGAGGTACCATTTTTACAATCAGTTAATTCCACTGGAACTTTTTGCGACGTCGGTATCGCCAATCTTTTCTTCAATTTGCGGCAGTCCGTAGCCTCGTGACCTGCATACCTGAAGTATTTACAAACGGTCCCGAAAACAGAAAGTTTACTGACACTGCCCTCCGTTGCGACATTCTTTCGAATGATGTCCCGCTTGCCCGCAGGTAAAACAGTTTCCAGTAGATGGTGTACCCAGAGAAGTTCTGTTTCCCCTAGTGGAGTTTCTGTGTGTCACCGTAGTACGTCCGTCTTTCCCCTTGTGAGTGCCAGAGATACTTTTTTCCAGTTCTATGGCCCACGCACAAGCGTCGTGAAGAGTTTTGAAATTATGGGCTCGTACTAAAATCTGGAACTGACCACGTAACCCTTGCTCGAACATAAGTTTAGCCAGAGTCATCATGAATGTTTTAGAGTCTAATTTTTCCCCCTCAGTGGATTCACTGTCCAGACTGAGCAAATCATTCAAAAAATTAAAAGTGACTTGCTCCGTGCGAGCTGCATATTTAGTGACATTTTCATTTTCTCTTTATTTTAACTTACTGAATTCCGCTTGGAGTCCTACAAGACTTCTCGTTTTCCCGAAAAGTGATTCCAATTCAGTCTTCAGTTGTTCAAATGACGTAACTGTTCTATACTTCAGTTGCTTCATGGCGGCGACTTCGAGTTTACTCCCTACAATCCCCTCTAGCAGAAGATTTTGAAATACTGCATATATTAATTTCTTAGCGCTTTCTACTGATTTGAAAAAAGAATCCAATTTATCTGGATTTTCCCCAGCGAAATTACGCACCATTTGAAGTGCACCATTCAAATCAAGATGGGCCCTCACGGTTTCTCGGTTATTCTGCACATTTAGTTCTGCCCAAGGCTCCGCCAGAAGGTGTCTGACGTCATTTATGTCTTTTTCGGCCCCCTCTCTACGAAGCCACTCAGATTCAAAAAGTCGTTTCAATTCCTCCTCTCTAATCTTGTTCCTCATCTTGAGAATTGAAACATGTTCGTGTAAACTAACAATTTTACCTCTGAGATGATCGAGACGTCGAGGTGGTTATTCTTCCTCCGATTGTTGCACTTCGGGTTGCACTATCCCATGAAGATCGCCCCCAGGAGTTCATTTGGAATAAAACCCCCTGCCCCACGTGCTCCTGCTTGATAGAAGACGTTGCTTGGCGTTCAGGTATTCCATCATTCTCCCCCGTTTCCTCACCCCCTTCTTGAATCACTGCGATGTCGTCGAAAATATTTCCAGGTGCATTTTGTACAGGATTCACAGGGCGAGAACGCTGGTTTTCACGCCGATTATTCGAAAGCGAGTTTAATACTCCCCCTCCCCGATTTCTCTGCGTGCTATTTGCTAGCCCAGCCCCAGGTAACTCTTCCGGTAAGTCGTCTTCATCCGTTTGGTGAACGTCAACCCGTAACTGTTGCTGATTAACACCGGCTAACATACTTTGATGCAGTGATTGGGTGTATCTCCGTTGCACATTAAAATTCCTGTTGATATTCCCATTAGAATTGAACAGATTTCTTCTTACCCCCGGTGTCGAAATGGGGTAAGACTCGAAATCAGATTCCCCTCGTCGACTACCATTTGCTCCAGTAGTTGACATCTCTGATTATTCATCTCTTGGCCAAAAATAAAATAATCTTACGTGAGTAGGTACTTATCTCGGTACTAGCCCTTCCTGTCGGGGTAGTTAAATGCTGTACTAGACCTTTTGATACGTTGAAGTCCTAGGATAGGACTCCGCTGGTTTACCGCTATGGTAATCTTCTCGCTCCCTCGATGAAAAGTTCACGAAAAATCTTCGGCTGGTTTATCTTAAAGGTAGTCTTTTCGCTCCCTCGATGAAAGGTTGTTACAGGTGCTGGCCAGTCTACACTCAAGTAGTTCAATTATCCAGATATTATCTCGTTCTCCATCGCCGTGTGAGTAGACAGTGGTTGATCAGGCCTTCCCAAAAGATACGCTGCTACCAAAAATGTAATGGACCCGAGCGGTTGGGTTCGATTAAGGAATAGATCACACGCGGACAAATAATATAAATAAGTATCTTTATCGAGAAATGATTTTAAACAATTAATTTACCATTTATTAAATAAATAAGAACTCGGTCTGATACTGAAGGTATCAGGCGAGTAGAAAGTAAAAGAAGGTAATTAAAGTGTCGTCGAATTACTGGCCAAGAGGCAACCAATTCACGAGTTTTTATAGTCCTTCGTGTAGTCGATTGCATCAGGTCATTATCTTCATCGCACACCTGCGAGGCATCGGGTGACGTCTCACGGCGCGCGCGAAGGCCAGTCGTCGGGGCGCAAAGTGCTGACGCTGCACCCCAGTTATCCACATTCGTCGAATATATGTGGGTTTTCAAACACGAATGTTCAACGTTATTTTATATTTCCTCATTCCATTTTGTTTCAAATAATATGTGCCAATTTCGTGACCTCATATTATTCGGATCAACAGAGGAATTTCATCATGTCATTTTCGGGCATAACATTCCCGAAATTCAAATTTCAGATTTCAAATGTTGAATTTCGAATTTTGAATTTCAAATTTCAAATTTCAAATTTCGAATTTCCACCTTCGAATTTCGAATTTCAAATTTCAAATTTTAAATTTCAATTCACATCGGGAAGTGATACATGCGTCCCTTTAAGGGACACATGAAGCATATTTCAGATTTCGAATTCCAAATTTGAAATTTCGAATTTTTCGGTATACACTGTTGTCTTTGTCTTAAAATTTTATTCCTGATGATGTTTCTTTTGCGCTCATTGATTATGAATTCTTTGTTGCGCCTGAGGATTTTGTTTCTCATTTTATTCTTCTCGCCTTCTTTTTGCTTATATTCCATCCGTTGATGTATTAATTTCATCCTTTTCGAGTTCATTTCCTTCGCATTTTCTCTCCATTGGACATTTTGCTTCGTCTTGATCGAAATCCGTATTTTGTCCGTATTTTATCCGTATTTTTTCATTTTTTCTTTCTCCTTAAATTCACTATCCAGCCTTCTGTAATTCTGCAATCTTTCTCTGTTGGCCCTTCTTTCCTTCTCCGAGAATTCTTTGTTGCTTTTCATTTCTTGCAATCTAATCAGATTTTTTTTCGTTTTTTTTGTTCCAATTGCTTGAACTGATTCTCCGACCGTAAATCTCTAACATATGTTCGTTGCTGTTCTTGTCTTTTCTTTTTCGTTCCATCTTTTTTAATAAATATTTTCAGGTTCTTTTCCTGGCGGGCTTTTTTTCTTTCTGCAATTTTAGCTGCATTTTCGCTTTATTCTCATTTTTCTACAGGCTGATTTATCCTCCTGATGTCTCTTGGATTTGATGAATAATTTAAAGTTTCAGTCGCCATTGGCAGAAAATTATTCATCAATACAAATATTATGTCGCATTTGGCAGACAATTTCTTCGTCAACACAAATTTGATATCGCTTTTAGCAGACAAATCCTTATCAACACGATTATGTCGCCTTTCGCAGACCAAAGTGTGATTATTAAATACAAAAGAAAAAAAAACAGTAAGAAATATTTTAGAGAACTGTGAAAGTGTTTCGCTTCGCATAAACGTTCACAGCTGATTGATGGAGTACACCATGTCTAAGGTAGATTTGAGACGGTGCGCATGCGTTTACATTAAGGCCCGGGTGTAATAATTTTTCCCCCATTTTTCTAGGGACCCCACCCTAAAATTTCTAGGGGAAAATGTTGTTTACGCGTCCCGAAATTGTGGGTGTAATAATACACTAAACACTTTGATTCGTGAATAAAATAATAGATTATGACCGCCGATAAGTAGTTAATTCGGTCTGAGGGGGGTAAAAGTCATGATAAAATGATAATTATTTAATAAACAAATTTCACTAGATAGTCCCTATTCGATACGTTCACAACACCAAAATGGTGGTCGAATGACGCGTGTAAAAAAAGTAACAATTATAAATCCTATGAGCACTGCACCGCAATCACACCTAATGACCTACTTGTGAACCACAATTACACGCCGTATGAATATTTTTTCACCGCAATTACCCGAATAATACGGCCACAAATGCTGGACGCGTGCATGAACCGATGGCCTGTCAATACCGAGTATCGTTAGGGCCACTGGGATCTGAGAGATGGCGCCACTACCAACTCGGAGAATTTTTCTCAGGACTGTAAATAGTTTGGGGCTCTGCGGGTGCTATTGTATGGCGCCCTCATTCAAATATTCATTTTCATTGCGATTCGATTACGTATGAAGAAATTTCATACAAAAATCTAGCAAATTCGCAAGACAATTCGATTGGATATCAATTGAACTTTCTGTCAGTTGTTGGCCGATTCTATTGAAATTTTCAATAGAAAATGTTTTATATAAAAAATTAATAGAATTGAATTTTTCTATACAACTTATTCTATTGAGATGTTTTCTATAGAAGTTCCTCGGCTCACATTTTATAAATGTTTTTGTTTCATTTTCTTCATCAAAAAAAAATTAATAAAAAAATGGAAAACTTGAGCCGCGGAAATTCTATTTCAAAAATCTCAATAGAATAAGCTGTATAGAAAAATCCAATTCTATTGGCTCTTTGTATACAACATTTTCTATTGAACATTTCAACAGAGTCGGCCAAAAACTAATAGAAAGTTGAAGAGAAATCCAATAGAATTGTTTACTATTGAAAAACGATTTTTAGATAAACGGCTCTATGCCATGATGTACTGAATCGATCGACCCAACATTTTGTACAG
>NW_021680568.1:269535-270308 GCF_001412515.2 Diachasma alloeum
TGAATTTGAGAGTGAATTTCTGTGGTTCCCGGTAGCTTAGTCGGTAAGAGTGCCCGGCGCGTATCTGGGAGACCCGGGTTCGATTCCCGGCTGGGTGAAGCGGAAATTTTTTCTCTCTAAATTCTAATTCTCTTAGAGTTTTCTCTTAGAGACCCGATAATACTGACAAGTAGCCAAAATTTTATGGGGTTCATGCCTGTGTATGTGTGTACCCGCGTGTGTATGTATACGTGTGTATACGTGTGTGAATGTGTGTGTGTGTGTGTGTCGAAAAGTATCGAAAAACGCATCAAAAATGACATGCGCGGTTTTCTCTTCCAAAAAAGGTCTTTGAGGACTTACGGCTGTTTGATTCGAAGGCGACGATATGAGGTATCAACCGGGATTCCTAAGAAAAAAGCGCCCTTTTGATATAAAACAATTATTGAGAACAATGCCACTTACGACCTTTTCATTTCCTCAGACTGCTATACACTCTCGAATGACCTCTATGTAACTTTCATATGACATTGATAACTCCCATATGACCATTATATGATCCTATCAAACTTTCACATGACTTACATTTGACTGGCGTTCATTTCATTTCGTCATAATTTTTCCTGTCTATTTAGCACCTCGATATATATATATATATATATATATATATATATATATACAGGGTGTCCCGCAACCGCTCCTTTTCCTGAAAGGGTATTGAAGAGGGAGCTTTTTGAAGTGGAAAGTTCCTCTTCCGTTTTTGGATCTGAGCATATTTTTTTTGGTCTGACCTT
>NW_021680568.1:270937-271640 GCF_001412515.2 Diachasma alloeum
CGGTTGTCTTCGGGCAGTCGATTTGAGCTGCAATCTTCCGACAGCTCGTCGTCGGGTCTTTCTCGACGCACGCCAAAACTTCTTCCTCGACGTCGAACCGAGATTGTCTTCTCCCACCGTGACCTTGTGGCAGAACCATGTTCTCCCGCATGCGAGCATTCACATCCTGGAACACTTGTGGAGTCGGATGTCGTCGATTGGGGTATTTCATGCGGTACCTCCGCGCGGACTCTGCTCCGTTACACAGGCATGCACCATAAATAAGGTGCATATCCGTGTACTCGTTCGCTGTGTAATTCACCATAACTATCACTTCACGTCTGACTCCGGTGAAAAATCAAACACGAATGATGGACACCACTCCCTCTCCGTCCCCAAAACACAAAATTTACCTCTTATTTTCGATATTTATCACTGAAGAAACTTCCAAGAACTCCAGTGTTGATATAAACAAAGGACAAGAGAGGATAAAAATACACAATAACAGTTTTTTTTTTGCTTTTTCGTTTTATTCCCATCGTCTCTTATTTCCCTTGACTATCAACGTTCGAGATTTCCGAAGGTTATTTCACTAAGAATGAAAAAAATAATCGGTAAATATTTCCATTTTATGTGGGAACGTTATTTATGTTCGATATTCATCGGAATTTTGCGTGATATGAAGAATGGAGAATTGGAGGTTTAATGGACACATTCATATCTT
>NW_021680568.1:272353-281069 GCF_001412515.2 Diachasma alloeum
CCTCCCCTCATTTAGTGAAGATTTCGAATCCCCGTTTCAAACGGGGGTGGCTTTTACCCCCTCGAAGTGCCCAATTTTCCCAAATCCATGCGAATTGAGAGCACAAAATGGAGAAAGAAAATCCCATTCCTATCTTGGAGACAGGATTTGGGCTCAGCCTTGTTCCTCACCCCCTCCCCTCAAGAAAGAAAAAAAAAATTTTGTCAATTTAAAAAAAAAACTTCGCCCCTGAAATCCGTAGAAAAACCCCGAAATAAAAAAAGGTCAGACTAAAAAAAAATAAACTCAGATCCAAAAACGGAAGAGGAACTTTCCACTTCAAAAAGCTCCCTCTTCAATACCCTTTCAGGAAAAGGAGCGGTTGCGGGACACCCTGTATATATATATATATATATATACACCTCTATCATTGTTTAGAAATCTTTTTTTTTATGCATGTGATGATTTTTGGGGGAGGAAAAATTAGGCCCCCTGATGTGATCCCCTACATACGGACCTGTTCGATTACCATTATTAGTCAATCGCATAGTTACCGACGGCGCAATTAGGGATTTTTTAATTCCTAATGCAACCACCAAACATGATGGCGTTAAATCGCTCAAGGGGGAAAAAATTATTACACCCGGGCCTTAAGGCGCCACGAGTGTATATGGGGTATTCCATGTAAATTCACCCAGGTCAAAACCCTCACCATCGCCAATCATATTGCCGATTTTTCCTGTGGTTGTATATGGAAAAATATGACTTCTTAAATTTTTTCAGATTTTTTGAGGCATTCTGTGGACAGCCATGTTTTTTTGCAAGTTTTATCTTCAAATGCCTGTAACTTCCGTAAAAATCAACCGATTTGAGTTTTTTTTTTACAAAATGTGCGTCTTCGAACACACTTTCCATTTAAAAATATGCCAATTTTTTTCAATTCGTTCTTCCATCGATTTCCTCCGAAAAACCTCAAAAAACTTCCAAAAACGAGTCGTTTTCAAAGTTGGACCCTTTTTATGTTTTTCAAAAAAATTTACTGAATATATTGGACCAAAACAAAATTTTTCACCAAAGGCCAGAGTGGACTTCCCATTTCGTGGCCGTCATTTCCAATTTGAATATATGAATCCGGGATGAAAAATTCCAAAAATTTCAAAATTCTTTTCGCATTTGAACGCAGAAGCATTATTTGAATTTACAGCCTGAAGAATCACTGCATTATATTTGAATCTGGAACAATTTGATGATTTTTTGAAAATTCGTTAACAATAAATCTTTTCGAGTGGTGTGTTCTAATAGAGATCCCACTTTGGCCTTTGGTGAAAAATTTTATTTTGGTGCAATATATTCACTGAAATTTTTTGAAAAATATAAAAAGGTCCAACATTGAAAACGACTTGTTTTTTCTAGTTTTTTGAGGTTTTTCTGAGGAAATCGATGGAAGAACGAATTGAAAAAAATTGCCATATTTTTATATGGAAAGTTTGTTTGTAGACGCACATTTTGTAAAAAAAACTCAAATCGGTTGATTTTTACGGAAGTTACAGGCATTTGAAGGTAAAACTTGCAAAAAAAACATGGCTGCCCACAGGATGCCTCAAAAAATCTGAAAAAAATTGGCAAGACATATTTTTGCATATACAACCATAGGAAAAATCGGCAATATGATTGGCGATGGTGAGGGTTTTGACCTGGGTGAGTTTACATGGGACACCCCATATATATAGATATACAAAAGCGGGTAAAACTTTGAGCGATTCCCACGGGCAAATTAATGGATAAATGAGATGAAACTTACGACGGACATATAATTAGCAGGCAATTAGCGAATTTTGGAATGAAACCAATCCCAATCATTTGGGAATAGTTTAGGATAGTTTAGGAATTAATTTCATAGTTTAGGAACTAATAGTTTATTTATAATTAATTACTTTTTTATATGGCGTATAGTTAGCCGGTGGTATGACCAATCATTGATCGGACCGGTTTAGATCGATATAAAATCATTTGGGAACATCAAAATACACCGACTTAGAGTTTGGGAATTAATACTTATTTTTTAATTAATTTTTTTCTAATTCTGACTTGCGGGGCAGGTTGCGCACGCGCAGACTCCCCCGGGGGACCGTCAGCTGTGCGTTGAGCACTCCCCCCTATTGGCGTATAACTAGCATGTGAAGGGACCAAAAATGATTTTAATTAACATAAATCGATCCAAAATCATTTAGGAAGATCAAAAAACCTTGATTTCGAGTTAGGGAATTGATATTCATTTTTTAATCAATTTTTTTCATAATTTTTTCTCGGCCGGCCACTCGCGCACGCGTAGACTCTTCCTAAGGTGTATAGTTAGCAGATGTAATCAAATATCAATTCAATTAACATCAATCAACACGAAATCATTTGCGAAGTGTAAAGAAACTCGGTTCCGATTTTGGGAATTAACAATTATTTATTTAAAACATATACCTCAATTACCCCTCCTTAAACATACCCAACCATACCTAGGATCTGATTTCTCATCATGGAGAAATAACACCGAGAGAAATTGGTCTACATGTGATTGCATTGAGATTAACAGAATGAGTAAGTACTGTGCTTTAAATATCCATTAAGTCTGGAATGATTAATTTTTCAGTACTTATTTCCTCGAATTCTTTCATTTCTACGGTTCAAGACCAATGGGGCAAAGTGCCGGGATATCCAAATGATTTTTAAATATTAGCTTCTCAACAGAAAAACAATCAATCAAGTGATCAATGCTGGGGGAAGAGGTTAGAATCCTGGATATGGGGAAAAAATTCTTTAGTCTAAACCCTTCCCTTAAAAAAAAATAAGAGAACGACGATCCTTATAGACTAGGACGAGGAATGTGTCGATATGAGATTGATGATTTGTCTTGTACAAATTCACAATATAAACCCTACTTTTCGAGACTCTGCGTGTGCTCCTGTTAACTCTCAGTTCATCCTCCACGAAATGACCCAGGCAAATCGACTTCTGGAGGGAATAGTTTATTTCTATCCATGTTTTTTTTCTTTGGAAAGAGACCTGAATGTCGAAATGCTTATTTCAACATCTTCAAAGGGGTGCCAAGGTGAAGCTTGGAGTCTTTAGCTGCTGAGAATAACATTGAGCGTCATTTTTATGAGTTGTTTAGAATGCTCCTTGCATCCCAATTAGTTTCATCGAATAGAAACCCTCTTTTCTAATGTTTGTTTGATTCCATAGCATGAAACTAGGCTTTTTTTTCATTTCCATCTCAAATGGATCGTCAGAAAATTTAAATCATTGACTCACTCATTTTTTTATTTCTGCATACTCCACCTAAAAATCATTGGGACGAGTAGTTGAAATTTGAAATAGTAGGTAATAGGTGTTTAGTTGTCAAGAATGAAAAAGTTGAGGAAAAATGAACTACTCAAAGCAATAATTTCCATATGGCATGTTAAAACAAAAGGAATGAGTAAAACGAAAAAAATAATTTTCTCACAATGTATTTGGAATAAAAATAAAACATGTTTTACCCCATGGAATTTGACAAACTTGAACAAAAAAAATTAACTGGATAAAAGTTATGGTGCGAGAAGCTTTCCAAAACCCTGAAAAAATACGTTTTATCTCGATGTATGGAGCAGAACGAATTGAGTCCGAAATTTTATTTTACTTTTCTAGGTAAAACATTCCTGTGATAAATTAATGATTGCTGAATGACTACCCTCATCGACTGTCAAGTTTCACCTTGGCACTTTCTCATTACTCTCTGTGTCGTGTTTTCAAGCTTGTCGCTATCGATCGGGCAGACATTTCCATCTTTCTTTTTCACAATAGGCTTCCCTGATGACGATGACATTATAACATTATGATGCGAAAGTGAAGAGCACGGAAGTGATCCCGCTTCTCGTAAAGAACATGGATATTTTCAAGACTAACGACTTCCCATCAATGACAGATAAGATTTGGACCAACCTAAGTGAGGCGCTGGGCAAGCGATGGCTGCCCCATTTGTGGTACATCCATGTGACTGAGGATAAAAAAGGGGATCTGACAGCTGCTCGCCAACAATGTGGTATCTCCACACCATCTCCAAGAACTGTAGAAAAAACTGTAGAAAAAAAAGATATCAGTGCTTCTGAGCTGTTCGGTGATGATTCAAAAGTTCAAAACTTGGAATCTTCGTTCAAAGATGAAGAAATGGATCCTAACTTGGAGGAATTTGACGTGTTTTTATCGGGTGCAGCCTGGGATAAAATGAAGCCCGATGACACTTCAGAATCAACGACAAGGCGATTGAAGGCAGGAATGTGGGTCAATCCAATCGCAAATGCATTTTATCTTAGATATAACATGCCCTGTGCACTCATCGGTGAGTGGTCCCAGGTGAAGACCGACGAGGATGCGTCAGTTTAATTGAAATTCCAAGCAAAATGTAAGAGTAAAAAATGTAGCAATGTGTTCTTCGGAACGGCTAAGCATTCCGGGACAGGAGGTCTCAACCTGGATATCAGAGCTCGTGACACTCGTCATGAACCTCATGAAGATGTTAAACGTCCTCTGATCGGCTTGGAGAGGGTTCAGGTTGGAGACAATCTGGTAAAGCAGCATCGAAAGGAACTACTCCGAGATAACATGCACTTCGGTGAATCTGTGCCACCAACGGTCAGGCGAGGATATCGTCAAGCCAAAACAGAGGCAGTCAAACGTGCTTATGGTATTCCGAAGGGAGATAAAACAGATCAGCTGACAATCATTCGGGACCTTATCGTAAACCCTGAGTACTCTCACAATATTCTGGATCTCTCTATTCACCCATTCCGCCTAACGTATTGCACAAATGAACAATCCTATGTGTACCAAGAATATCGACGGGTTGCGGGGAATCCGAAAATTATGTCCGATGCGACGGAATGTGTAGTCAACAAATTCGAGAAAGCTCCTGGACTTCTGACAGGTCATATATTTTTTACACGATAAATATGAGGTTTGAAAAGAAAACTATTCCTGTATATCAGGTTCTCACGGACAGACAGGATGCTGACTTCTTAATTTTTTGGTTGAGGATTTGGATTAGGATATGTAAAGTATCACCACCACGAGAGGCCATAAGTGATCAAGAGCGAACCTTAATGCGAGCGCACTGCGTAGCGTTTAATGGAGTGACAATTAAACAATATGTCGATAAGGTTTTCTCATGGGCTGCAAGCGATGTTAAGAAGGAGGAGAAACTTTTCTCTGCCACGACAACCATTAGGATTGATATCGCTCATTTTATGGCTGCAGCAGCTCGGCTGGAATGCTTTAAGGACAAGACCAGGTTTCGATTGAAAAGATTTTATATAAGAGCAATTGCTCTGCTAGTAGATTGTGAGTCACTTCAGGAATTTCCAAAATGCAGTAGAATTATGTGGTGATCGTTCTCTAGTGCTTGGGGAATCAAAAATGACTGCAGAGCAAGCACGAAAACGTTTGGTGGAATACATTTCTCTGCGTGGACCCATAATCGAGAACCTTCACGACCAAAGTGACAATGACAAGCTGGAAGTTTCTCAGAATTTCCAAGAATTGCCTGAGGAAACTAAGACAAGTCGGACATTGATTACACACGACTGGATCAAGCGTTTAATTTCATTGGTTAAATCTGAGAAACCTGAGAGCATTCCAGGAATTGAGCTCGACATCCGGGATTTCAGTGCGGGTGGTGGTAACACAAAGATAAAATGTAAATTGGAAGATATACCCGATGAATTGAATTTAGGAAAAATATATCGGTGAGTAATATTGATGCATATGCTGTAACTGATATCCAACTATTGACTCATTCCTTCCTTTCTCCTTCCAGATTAATTGGATTCATTGAACTCCAGCCTAATATGGAACATTTCGTGGCTCATTGTCGACGAAAAAATGGTTGGCTAAGAGTTGATGATCTCAGATTAGGACCTCGCACAGAGGAAGCTGCTTTTGAGTTCATCCCCTTTGGTTCCTTTTATATTCGCACATGAAATGCCACCAAGTACAATCTCGGGAGTAAGTACGGGGAAAATGAACAAGTCTTGTGATATTTATAGTAGAAAGAATAATTCGTGATTCATTAGAAGTTATAGAGAGAGATATATGGATTTATAAGATGTTGAAAAGAGAGATAGATGGAGAGACATAAAATTGAAAAATATTTGTAGCGCTTTATTTTCATTGGCAATATTTTCTTGGGAGTATTTACTGCTAGTATTATTATTAGTATTTTTTTGTTATTCAAGCAAAAAATCCAAGAAAATGATCTCAAAGAAGCAAGTTTTTATATCCACGGTAGAGAATAGAATAGGAATTCGTTATTTATTAAGTGTTATGAAGTATTATTACGAAGATTGATGTTTCGTACTCATGTATGATACTTTGAAATATGCATTACTGATTTTTCATGAGACTTGTGTGCTTCCATCTCTGAAATATTTACTTGTTTAGGTTGCAGCGATGATAATTATAAAATGACATGGTTACGTAACAAAATCCATGGGACGTTGAAGTTTTCATTCTCAAAATTAGTCATTCTGACATTTGTCCCTCTCTCTTCATGTTCAAGAGAAAATGTTTGGAAGACGCAAAAAACATGAAAAAATAATTTTGCTACATCATTAATTCATATGACTTGGAGGTTTGTATTTCTAAATTTAATTATTCTAGAATTCAAGAATTTTTCATTATCAATATGCAAGGAGAACGTTGCTAAAGGTTCTTTTGAAGAAACAAGTCTTCTGGTAATGACGGTAGAAACGTTGATGTGTACTCCATCAAATGTTTTACAGTATTAAGAATATGGGGAGATATGTAATTGAAACATGTTTGCAGCGCTTTGTGCATATGTGTAATACTTACTCCACAGTATTTATTTTTGAATTTCATCATTCTTGATTAGTGTACGCGATCACTGAAATAGTTGAGTGTTTAAGTCGAAATAAAAATAACAACAAGGGGAAATCATTTCGCAAATTGAAAAAATTCCTATGACTTGAAAGTTCGTCAGCTTAAATTTAAAGATTTTGAAGATCGATAATTTTTCTCCATCAGTACTGGAGCAAAAAACCACCAAAAATTCTTTTAGAGAAGTAAGTCTTGTGATACTGAGTATATAACCGTTAATTTGTAATTTATGAGACGTTACAAAAGATTATCAGGGAAAGATATATCGTACAAAACTATTAGTAATACCTTGATATTGTTTTATTTGTTCAGGTTTTCACGTAGGTAGTAATATAGGTTTATAGTGTTAATAATATACGTTTATACGAAACAAGTTGCTGAACGTCTTGTTTTACCAGAAATCATAAAAAAAATGTGGACACATTCCATGCTAAGAAAGTTGTTAATACATTGTTCTTGATGCATTAGTGTGTTTACCTAGTTTTTTGTAAATTTCTCTTTTTTAATGGATAGAAAGTAGATGAGTGGAGAAATTTACCTATGTCTGATGCATAGTGCTGTGTCCCTAACAAAAAAATCAGAGGATATAAAGAAGTTTTCATGTTGGGCTTATTTTTAAAATATTTATGATAAATACAGAATATTTCATGACTGGAAGTTCGATAATAAACCTAGCCTCTTTGCTGATGTGAATCAAATAGTTTTAAGAGAATTCAAAAGTTTATTGAAATTTTATTCAAACAGAATGCTTGATTACAATAAGTTTTGTGTCTCAATTAGCTCCTCTTCCCCTATTTTTACCCTCCAAAGCTTTCGAGTGCAATCAGAACCAATCCCGAAGACTGAATATGGAAGATGAGACATAAGTTCCACATGGACCTTTCTTGCAGTGTGTAGATGATGACTCAATGAGGTTCATCTATAGAGATTAACGTGACAAACATCTGTATGATTACATAATGAAGTTCATCGTATAAAGTTATTGTGTCTTATGTTCCCAGTTGTGCTATTCCTAGATATACGTGGCAACATTTCATAGGGTTGCCCTGACATTGGGAAAAATTGTTCGAGATGTCTTAATTATTTAGCCATCAGGTTAAAGCATCATAAACACTCACTAATCCTTTCCTTCAGACCCATGATGACTATGTAAAGGATTTTTGCCGGTGCTCCACCAGTAAATATCCCAAACTATTTTGGACATCTCCTCTATCGTTCAATTAAGTCAGGCGCCAGCTGCATTTTCACAGAAAATCCAACGGTAAACCGGCCTCAGAGGATAACTCGTCTACCCTGAGGACTTTTCGTGGCGAGGCTAACAATGCCGAGCCAGCATCAGCGTAAAACGGTAGAGTGGGCGAGGTCCATCATAGTAGTATCTCACTCGATCGCTCCTCGTCTTTTCAGCCGAGAGATTGCGATTAAGCGTATCTTCCAGGAGCTATTCCCCCATGTATCTTTCGCCGAGGATGTTTCCATTCCTCTGACGTATTCCTTTCCTCTCCAGAGTGGCTCAACTCTGGAGAAGTCGACCATCACTTGCGAATCCTTCTCACTCCTCGGAGCGCCGAACTCTGAGAGGCACATGCGACACTGGTATCCGGAGACTTGTTCTCACCCACCTGTGCCCACCCCAACTCAACCTCAATGCTCGGTAAAAGCACTACCATCGCGGGCCAACACCCAGAGTACTCGTCATGGAGGTACGTGCGATCGGGCCTCCAGGAGTCGGCCTAACTCCCGGCCCACGGATCCACGCCAACACCACTTCTTTCGTCCGAAGTGATGGATCCCTGAGAACATGGAATTAAAACAC